>NC_136792.1:14903125-14993125 GCF_951216825.1 Electrona antarctica | reverse complement strand
GCCCCTCTCGATGGATGTCCCAATTTCACTGCCGTCGCGTCAGCCGATCAATATGGGGTTAATGTATCTGTGACAGACAATTACCACCCGGCCGGCAGCTGTCAGCCTGCGCTCTCCCAGAGGGATGGTGAGATACAGTCCACAGAAGGGCTAACGCTGACACCACCGTCGGGAAAAGCACAGCTTCCGCCCGCGTTCCTTTCTGATCAAGTCCAATCCTGGGAAAGGAACCCGGGGGGTTATTTAGCGAATCAATCTCCGTTGCTGCACAGGAGCGACAGGAGCCAATCACAGCAGCAGAATGTGCAGTTCACACGCCACTTGTTATCGCCCGTGCTTTCCTCGAGTCTAGAACAATTTGGTTCTCCGCTGCCACACAATGAGGACCAGCCACCGAAAGAATTCACGTCGTCGCCACAAACACTGACAACCTCTGCTGCCGTTTCTTCACGTGGAGACCACCTGTTCTATCAAACTCCACGTCTACAAAGGGCCAATCGGTCCCCGTCGCAGGAGAACATTCCATCAATGCATTCACCACAGACATGCCACTGCCCCTCAAGTCCTGTCATGTCAAAACGTCCTCTGGAGCGTTTCAGCTCAAACGAACACTGCCACCCACCCACCAGTCCACCAGGCGGCGCTACCGTCTCCACCCAGAATCTGCCTCGACGTCGGACAGACGTAGCTTTCAGCATGTCCCTCAGTCCCTCCTGCAGCGTTAAGACACACAGCTTCCCACAAGGACAAGCCTTCGTCAAGAAGGACACACAGGGACAGTGGAGGTTCACCTGGGTTCCCAAGCAAGGGCCATAAGGTCCACTGGTCCTCCTAGCAGGGTTTAAGTGTCTGTCTCACTGTCCACTGGTCCTCCTAACAGGGTTTAAGTGTCTGTCTCACTGTCCACTGGTCGTCCTAGCAGGGTTTAAGTGTCTGTATCACTGTCCACTGGTCGTCCTAGCAGGGTTTAAGTGTCTGTCTCACTGTCCACTGGTCGTCCTAGCAGGGTTTTTAAGTGTCTGTCTCACTGTCCACTGGTCCTCCTAGCAGGGTTTAAGTGTCTGTCTCACTGTCCACTGGTCCTCCTAGCAGGGTTTAAGTGTCTGTCTCACTGTCCACTGGTCGTCCTAACAGGGTTTAAGTGTCTGTCTCACTGTCCACTGGTCGTCCTAGCAGGGTTTAAGTGTCTGTCTCACTGTCCACTGGTCGTCCTAGCAGGGTTTAAGTGTCTGTCTCACTGTCCACTGGTCGTCCTAGCAGGGTTAAAATGCTGGACTGACTCCCCTGAACTTCATCTCCATAGTACATCATTCATAGTATTACAAAGAGTTTAAGCCAGCATTTCTCAAATGAGGGAATGTGTAACCCTAGGGGTACGCAGCAGTACTACAGGAGGTACATGACACAAACCTTGTGTGAACCTGCGGATCTGTAAATTAAATAAATAAATAAATGATTGTACAGCTGTTATCAAATAGAAAGTAATACTTGGGTGCCATTATGCAGTTTTATTTTGATTTATTTTACATAAAAAACTAACTGGACTTACTGATCAGATTAGCCAGCGTTTAAAATAAACCTGCTCAGATGGCTGTAATTGCAACTCCTTCATCCCATTTCTTACTTGTAATGTTTATGTTATATAAACATTACATACAAAATTTTAAACTCGGGTAACTTGGATTCAGAAATCAGGGAAGGTGGTTACTGAACGTAAAGAAAATTTGAGAACCACAGGTTTAAACTTGTGAACTTCTGCCCTGTACACACCTGATGCTTGAGTGTATTTAGGTGTTCACTCCAATCAAAGCACTACAACAGCTGATGTCACGGCTCAGCCCCTCCTCTCTGACTGAAGATGTAATCATTAATTAGCTCAACTGTCAGGGTCAGACGGGTGAGCCAAACGCATGACCCTGGAACCAGACTGGCAGACAGGCATATACTGTAGGTATGTAGAAAGACAGACAGACAGACAGACAGACAGACAGACAGACAGACAGACAGACAGACAGACAGAGAGACAGACAGACAGACAGACAGACAGACAGACAGACAGACAGACAGACAGACAGACAGACAGACAGACAGACAGACAGACAGACAGACAGACAGACAGGCAGGCAGGCAAGCAGGCAGGCGGGCAGGCGGGCAGGCGGGCAGGTGCAGGTGCAGTCCTGGATGAAACTTATACGTGAGTTTAACAGAGAGGTGATAGGCACTAGGCAGCTGATTAACTGTATGTACTATCAAAATACGATATAACACAACTTAAGTGGGCAGTTTCTGCCCATCATGTGCCTAATATTGCACATGACTGGACAACAATGGTTTATAGGCTTTTTACTGCTGATCTACTGCCATACAGGAGCTACTTATACTGTATTTTAACCACTTTAACCCTTGCGTGCCTATTCTGGGCATGTTATTATAGGCAAAACTTTTCCAAAACATTTGAAAAGTTTAGAACAGTATTGAAATGGTCAGAATCAATACTAGCTAGAGCTATATTTCAACATCAGTGATAAATGTTACTAAATTATAAACTGTTTACTTCTGTCTTTTTTAAACCAGAGACTATACTAATTTAACCTCATGAGATGTAATATAATATCATCTCTACCTGCTGCACTCACCAGCTTTTACCATCAAGTCATTCCTTCTGAAATGTTATGATTTACTGTATTAACTGTTTATAATCTGTGAAATGCTGACAATAATAACAACAACGATGACATCAACAATAACATTCATAATAATATCTCTGTAGGCTACTGCCGCTATGTCCCATACATACATACATACATACATACATACATACATACATACATACATACATACATACATACATACATACATACATACATACATACATGGCTAACTGAGCCATGTATGTAATAGACGGACAACACGCATTTGTGCAACAGTGCAGGTTGAGAAATAAAAGTGACGCGTGATTAATGTCCACATGGCTGTCGTTTATCTTCCACATGAGTGCCTGTCGTTTATCTTCCACATGGCTGTCGTTTATCTTCAACATGCCTAGTGTCAGAGCGTGTATGTTTGGACTGGCGTGCAGATGATGGGTTGTTGCTTGCTGTTGTCAATGTCCACATGCTAGTGTTGGAGCGTTGTTTATAGTGTAGTGTTGTGACTCATGGGGCTCCATTTTCGTCACCGCTAAACCCCTTATCCCTGAACTTCTTTGCCTTTTTTTTTACTATTTTGAAAAACATTTTTGATTAGTTCAACTAGTCAATCTACATTGACACGTTGTGAGCTTGTAGACTGGCCATGGCAAATGTTTTGCAAAATAGGAAAAAAAGGCAAAGAAGTTTAGGGATAAGGGGTTTAGCGGTGACGAAAATGGAGCCCATAGTGTTCATGCTGTTGCTTGCTGTCACATTGGCCGTTCAGACAGTGGGTTTTTGGCTTGCGCTGCCAATCCTGAAGAAGTGTCTGGTAGCCTATGGAGACGAGCCAGCCAATCAGGACTAGGTCGCGCAAAGTATAGGTCGCTCAAAGGTCCTCATACTGAGAGGATATAGACCAGCTTGCAGCTGGTTAAAAAAAATCAAAAAGATGGGTGGAGTTAGCTTTGGCATTGGATGTAAGCATCCAATGGAGTTAAGGAGGTTTTTGCCGAAGCACTTTTAAATACTTTCCATTGGTTCAATATTCTCAAAACCTCAAAAATGGAGTCAGATGGTTTCTTCCGGACAGCAACAATATCAAAGAATGTGCCATTACAGTTTCCACTACAGGCCATCTTCAGAGCTCTGTGATATCATTAAAATACAAAGGAATGAAAAATGTAAACTGATTATTAGTGGCAGGAATGGGGCATAATATTGCATGAGGTGCTGGAGGAGAGGTTGTTTGGTGGTCACCAAAATATGAATTGGGTTCATCGACCCAAGAGCATTTAAAAAAGGAGAGATCAAGTTGTTGCAAATGAAAGGTTATTGAATAAAAGATACAACATTTTGGCAATTAGACTCCGTTAACAGTTCATGTATAAGATTAGCTTTCAATTGGAACCATCCACGGATAGAAAGCCCATTCATTTTTCCCATAGAGATTTCCAAATATATTTATATTAATTATTCTATGCCTGGATCCAAGCCGCCGAGGAATCTCGGTGAATCATGATTCATGACCGTGAAACATTTGATTGTGTGTCAAAAAAATATTTGAATATTTAATTATATTAGATTATATATTTACATATTCAAATATATTTTGACAGAGAATCAATATCATAATTGTCAAAATTGACACACACATACACACCGTGTGTTTTTAAAATGTGTTTTTCTTTCTTTCCTCTCTTTCTGTCCTATACTGTCTGTCGCCCCACAGCTGTCCTACTGTCTGTCTCTCACACTGTCCCCCCACAGCTGTCCTACTGTCTGTCTCTCACACTGTCTCCCCACAGCTGTCCTACTGTCTGTCTCTCACACTGTCCCCCCACAGCTGTCCTACTGTCTGTCTCTCACACTGTCTCCCCACAGCTGTCCTACTGTCTGTCTCTCACACTGTCTCCCCACAGCTGTCCTACTGTCTGTCTCTCACACTGTCCCCCCACAGCTGTCCTACTGTCTGTCTCTCACACTGTCCCCCCACAGCTGTCCTACTGTCTGTCTCTCACACTGTCTCCCCACAGCTGTCCTGCTGTCTGTCTCTCACACTGTCTCCCCACAGCTGTCCTATACTGTCTGTCTCTCACACTGTCCCCCCACAGCTGTCCTACTGTCTGTCTCTCACACTGTCTCCCCACAGCTGTCCTATACTGTCTGTCTCTCACACTGTCTCCCCACAGCTGTCCTACTGTCTGTCTCTCATACTGTCTCTGTCTCCCCACAGCTGTCCTACTGTCTGTCTCTCATACTGTCTCTGTCTCCCCACAGCTGTCCTACTGTCTGTCTCTCATACTGTCTCTGTCTCCCCACAGATGTCCTACTGTCTGTCTCTCACACTGTCTCCCCACAGCTGTCCTACTGTCTGTCTCTCACACTGTCTCTGTCTCCCCACAGCTGTCCTACTGTCTGTCTCTCATACTGTCTCCCCACAGCTGTCTGACTCTGACTGTTTGTCTGGGAGGGGTTGCTTCAATAAGAACAGATGCACTGTTAAACACAACATCAAGATAATAAAATCATTCATTAAAAGTTATTTTCTTTTTCTTTCTTTTTTCGCTGCCAAAGACCTGACGTTTAATAAAGCTGGATGCAGTGTGTTAAAAGTATTATCTGTCCAATTCTTTTTTTTTGGGGTGAGGCTTTGGCTGGATAAACGGATTCTAAATTGGTTGAGTGCATCCTGTTTCTTAGCAGATTCACCATTATTTTCCCATTACAGTATGAATTGAGGAAGCTAGCAGCACACAGAGGGCCCAGGCTTGTCCTATACAGAAAGATCCATGAGTACCATTACCCTGCCAGCTGTGAGCCAGCAGATATTAGCTGGAACTGGTACTTGCCCAGTACTTGCTGTACTTAAGATTGATTGATTGATTCATTGATTGATTGAAGTATTTATTTACAGTTTGCAGAATGGGTACATTTCACATGAAAAGCACAACTCAATACAAAGACTGTTAATGTGGACGACACGGTAAAGCATTACACCTGTTTACAACAGGGTCCACCCTTTTCAATTCATCAGAACATTTAGAGGTATACAAATATACACTTCTATATACAGGAAATCATGTAGGGAGGTTAAAAAAAAGCAAAAGATAAACATATACAGTAAGTGGGAAAGGGGGTGGGTGGGAACAGATGGGCGACGTAGGAAATAAAATATGTTAGAGATAAAACATGTTTTACTCCTGAACTTGTTAAATTGCATCTCTATAAAACAGATGGACGGTATACAACACACTGAAGAGATGGTACATGCAGTTCTCTGATTTGCAGCACATCCATAGCTCATAACTTCTCACTGAAGAATATCAGCAGAAGAAGCAGCAAAGTGTCTGTACTGTAGAAACAAATTATCAGGAATAGTTATAAAACGCACATCTGTGTTTGGGTAGATTCAAATGGATTTAAGAAATGATTTCTTCACATAACCTAAAAACTCTTTCAAGTAAATTAAATTGACATGTTTGAATAAAACACTGGCTGGTAGTTCAGAGGTCTGAAAGTAGGATAAATGTGGACACTTATTTCAACATTTGAGGCATTTATACCTAAAGTATAGTATTATAAACTATTCCTAATGTCTCCTCACAACACTGTCCTTCCCCAAATTGTTTATAAGTTTTAATATTTGTGTTGTACATTCAGAATTCAGAGTTCTGGCCCTGGTCAACTATACAAGCAGTGTCCATTGAATCCAATATAGTGATATTTAAGGAAATATTCAGCAGTGGTCAATAGCCCTGTACCAACAGACAAATTAGTTATTGACTAATTGGTGACAAATGATTAATAGACAGCCAGTCAGACAGACAGACAGACAGACAGACAGACAGACAGACAGACAGACACACAGGCAGGCAGGCAGACAGACAGACAGACAGACAGACAGACAGACAGACAGACAGACAGACAGACAGACAGACAGACAGACAGACAGACAGACAGACAGACAGACAGACAGACAGACAGACAGACAGACACGCAGGCAGGCAGGCAGGCAGGCAGGCAGGCAGGCAGGCAGACAGACAGACAGACAGACAGACAGACAGACAGACAGACAGACAGACAGACAGACAGACAGACTCCTGTCGTTAACTCTGTTACATGACAAACCTATCCCACCAGATTTCTCTCTCTCTCTCTCTCTCTCTCTCTCTCTCTCTCTCTCTCTCTCTCTCCTAATCCTCTCATAGAAAATAGGGGGCTGGCTAAACTCCCCCTGGGGCCCGCCGTCCCACCCCATACATCCACTCCTCCAACTCCCACCTCGTCCCACCCCTCCAGGAACACGACAGAGGGGCCCCTGTCCCCGCCCGCCCTGGGGGGATCCAACGGGGGTCCCCCGAGGGCCCCCAGGTCCAAGGGAAAGTTGAGTTTTTAGAGACACAGGCCTGGCGGGGCAAGTGAGCGGTCTATCTCTAATGATATGTTAAAGGAAGCCTGCAGATGTCCAACAGATTGTCAGACAGTCAGCCAGCCCCTCTGTGAGCCTCTATGCTATACAGTCTAACTGGTTGGGGCTCTGTGTGTGAGATGTAAAACATTATTAAGCTGTTAATTACATGTCTGCTGGTAAATTGGACCTGAACAATGATGACAGGTTTTTGGGGGTCTGTTGCCGATCCCGGTTTTGGACAGGCCTACACCACCGATGTGTACTTTGGATAGATATTTTCTAAAATTAGTGTCTGTAACCATTTGGTTGCTGTCGGGCAGAAACCTCTTATCTCCCTATTCTTAGTTAACTTGTTGTGTTTCTTCCATAAATAAACACCCTACCTACAGCGTCACACACAAGCATCTAAAGCAGATCCACAAGCTTGAGCTTGTAGATCTGCTGCTTTAGATGCTTTTTTCATTTGAATCCTGAAAAGTAACAGTTTTGGACTTATGAGGTTTCCACCCGACAGAGAGGTTAGGTTTAGGTTTGAGATATGCCTGATTTATACGTGCATACGTACGTGCGTGCGTGCGTCAGAGAGAGAAACATTAGACCTTGGGGCCTTTAAATTGGTCAAGAGATACTGAGATGCATGTACTGTGTGGTTTCTCTCGCTCTCTCTCTCACGCATGCACGCACACAGCCACACACATGTGCACGTGCACACGCACACTAGTATGGCCGCACACACACACACACACACACACACACACACACACACACACACACACACACACACACACACACACACACACACACACACACACACACACAGTTGAACCACCTGCTGCTTTTTAATGGACAATGTTAATGTTCTAGGTTTCAAACTGTTACTTTTCTAATCCTTAAAGTGGCAGTCACACGGTGTTCCGCTGGATATGGTTTGGTTTCTATTAATAAATATGCACTGTACAACTTGCCAATAGTGTTCAGTTACCACTAAGGTAAGAGAAGTGAAATGGGATAGTGCTTGCCATAAAACGGAGCAAGCACCAGGCTTCCTCATTACACAAAAGGCCTCACTCACAGCAGGGGTGTTGATAAGGGTGTGAACAGCCACCACTTGTGTAAACAAGCCACTAGTCAGCATTACTAACCCAATGACTGTGTCTAACTATAAAACATTATGTCTGCATTTATCTAAAGGTGGATATGTAATCCCAATGCCTAAAAGGAATGTAAATGGCTAATGTGTTAAAACCCGAAATAAGAGAGGGGGCAAACTGCCATGAATAGCTGAAGTCAACAACAGGACTCCTCCAAACTGCCATAGAGGAAACAGGCCAGAGCACAGCGGGGGAGCTCTGATAAGAGCTACCACTTCTACTAGCCAGCATGCTTCTCAAAGACAACCTAGCACATGTCAGTTGTAATACTTCCTGGTCTTTCAACAGCCAATGGCTGTACCCTCAAACCAAAGGAGGGGCTTAGCCATTGGCAGTCTTAAGGAGCGTGTAGAGAAATAGAGACTCAGGCCCTCATTTATCAACCGTGCGTACGCCAAAATATGGGTGTACGCCGGAATTACCGCAATTTTCGGCATTTACGATTTGCGCCAACGTTTGAATTTGAACTTGAGCCAAGACAAAAACCACGTCTGGTCGGGAGCTGTCGTACGCTTTGTCCTCACCTGTTTTTCTGTCGTAGAACAGCGGAGCAGCATTGTTTGACCAGCTGAGAGGCTGTCACAGGCATCGAAACATATGTATTCACTCCTAAAATGTTTATATAAAACTGTATAGGTATGTATATGGGCTAAATGTAAAAAAGGAAAAAAAAGTAAAGGAATACATCAACGATGTGTGTCATATGAAATTAGTAGGAGATTTCCAACTTTACAAGCAAGCAATTAAAATCGCGCATTTAAAAACAATGTTGCAAGTTACTGTAGATGCAGTGTTTTGCATGATGAGCGCATACATGCGAGGATTTGGGCTGTCTGTTCTGAAATATTCATATAATTGACAGTTGACAGCGAGGCAATTTAAATAGACTGAACGTGCAAACTGCATGGTCAATTGGTCACGGTGTCACGGACGGACCACAGTGATAGAGAGACAGACAGGACAGGAGATGCACCTTGCAAAACAGCAGCGTGTGTGCGCGCCTATTTGTTATATAATTCATGGTTCACAGGTTCAGGTTTTCGTTCACTAATATATCTTGTTGTATATTAAATGAATAAAGACTTTAATAATTGAATATAGGCCTACAACTAACAACACAGTGACAGTTGCTTGCAAATTGCGATATGTGCGTGCGTGCGTGCGGGGGGTGAGGCGGGCAGCAAGGGAAGCGAAGCGACTCAAGCGAGAGGAGAAACAGACAGGGTAGTCCTACAGCTTTATTTAATTCATGCAGGTTTATTTATTTAAGATACAACAAGTTGCGTGTGCGTGCGCGCGTCTGTGTGTGTGTATGGGAGGGGGGCAGGGGCAGCAAGGCAACTTAGGCAAGCGAGTGAAACTTTTTTTCTTCCTGTAACCATGGTTTCCAGGTCGTATTGCAGTTGTTCATGTCGCAAAAACGAGGGCGAGGCTTGATTTCATAGGGCGTGCCAGATTGATTTCAGCCGTCACATTTATCACTGCTAGGAATGAAATTAGGAAGGATCAGGTGTCTGCGATCACTTTATAAATGCCGACCCGACGTGGGTGTACTACGAATCCTACACTCGAATTTGGGGCAGAATTTACACTCAATTGATAAATGAGGGCCTC
The DNA here is from genome assembly GCF_951216825.1 of Electrona antarctica. Taxonomy (NCBI): domain Eukaryota; kingdom Metazoa; phylum Chordata; class Actinopteri; order Myctophiformes; family Myctophidae; genus Electrona; species Electrona antarctica. Next base: position 14,983,316 of record NC_136792.1, on the reverse strand, counting down.
AGATTCTAGTACAACCAACTAAGATGAGTCCAGCCTCGTGCCAACGTACGATGATACAACACAACTCACATTCGACCAATGGTAATTATTGATACATAATGCTAGTAATAAGAAATGAATAATACGTTTTCTATGCATTGTGAACCTGTCTGTAATTGTGACATATGTCTGTCTTCATCTGTACAGGTTTTTTACCTAACCTAAACTGGGTTAACCTAACGAACTACTAACCCTAAAACCAACCCTAGATAACTAGTTCATGTGTTTAAATGTATGTTTGTTGAACGACAATAAAAGTATAAAAGACACTTGAGTTATATTATTTAGACAGTTCGAGTAAAGACATACTCGTTGTGCAGTTGTGACCCTTTCAGTAGGGATAGTTATGAGTCGATGCTATCAATTTAGCAATTAAATCGTAGATAGCTATAAATCTGAACACACGGTTTGGATACTTTTTCTTTTGTCTATCTATGGAGTGGACTATAGTGTGAGGATGTCAGGCCTAGCGTATAGTTTATATAGAGGCTAATAGATTGATTTCAGCTGATGAGGCTCCACACACCTGCCACTAGTCTAGTCACAGAGAGATCTGATGCGCCTAAACAATGTCACAGAAAATGTATAGTGAAGAGAATGTTGATAATCTGTGTAATCCGTGTTGCTGCTAATGACTATCAGCATTGTTATTGAATGTGAAGGCATCTTTTTTAACTACTTTCACTCTGGCATCCCAATTTTGGGCATGGGCAAAAACAGTCAAATTGTCTAAAATGTGTTTCAAAACGTTTCAAAATTGCAGATACGAAGATTGTAGATTGGGTATTTTCATGGAACATCGTCATACAAAGTATAAAATACTTATTAAGAGTGTTCATTATAATTCTGTGGCCGGAATTATTTCTCCATTTAGTTATGCAGGTAGGCCTACAGTTGCCCATAATCCATCTCGCCATCGACCTCACGCCAACCTCGGTGCGGCGGTTCTTGTATTCTGAATTCTGTTTCCCCAGTTGGACGTAACGCGTGGAAGGAACACATTATACCAACCAGTTCCTTTCCCCTCCACCAGGCACCCCGGCTGGCCAGGGGGAGGCAGTTTACTGCATGTTTTTTGTGAGGGTATACTTACCCGAGACACGGGGAGAACACCACACAGAAAGGCCCTTTCGCCAAGCCCGCCTCGGGTAAGGGCACTGATGACACGGAGGAGAGAGCACGCCCCCAGCAGGAATCGAACCCAGGACCTTCTAGCTGTGAGGCGACAGCACTACCGACTGTGCCACCGTACCGTGCCCCCTTAACCGTTTAAGCATATACTTTACTTACGGCCGGGCTCCACCGGGCGCGTCGTCGCGTCTCCGTCACCGTCAGGGAATGTTCCCTTTTTAATCAATGAAGGGTGGCTCCACTGCGTTGCGTTGCGTTGACGGAGACGCGACGCGTGCATTAAAATTGAACCGGTGCGTTTTTTGACGCATGCGACGGAGACGCAACGTGTCCGGTGGAGCCCTGGCGTTAGGTTACTTTAGGAACACCAGGCTGAGCAGTGAGTTGGTAAAGGGGCGACTTCGTTCGTAAAGGGGCGACTTCGTTCGTTGTCTCACTTAGCTGCAATCAAACAAATAAACTATCGTATCAATGATTATTATTTGAATAGGAAATATTACTGTGGCACTACCTCTTTAAAGAATGAATACTCTGCATGTGTATACATGCTTCGTGCACACACGCTTGTGTGTGTGTGTGTGTGTGTGTGTGTGTGTGTGTGTGTGTGTGTGTGTGTGTACATGCGGTTACTCATCTCAGTAAGAAGACCATAAAGACACATCAACCATTAAACTGAGGAATCTGAAATCTGAATGCCCACATTCCTGCAACATTTACCCATAATTACCTGACATGCATATAGCATTTACCCATAATTCGACCTACTGTAGGTCACTGGGAGCTGACCTGCAGTACAACCACAGTCTACTACTGTAGGTCACTGGGAGCTGACCAGTACAACCACAGTCTACTACTGTAGGTCACTGGGAGCTGACCAGTACAACCACAGTCTACCATACTGTTGGTCACTATATATAGGAGCTGACCAGTATAAACCACAGTCTACTACTGTTGGTCACTATAGGCGCTGACCAGTACAACCACAGTCTAGTATTGTTGGTCACTGGGAGCTGACCAGTACAACCACAGTCTACCATACTGTTGGTCACTATATATAGGAGCTGACCAGTATAAACCACAGTCTACTACTGTTGGTCACTATAGGCGCTGACCAGTACAACCACAGTCTAGTATTGTTGGTCACTGGGAGCTGACCAGTACAACTACAGTCTACTACTGTTGGTCACTGGGAGCTGACCAGTACAACCACAGTCTACTACTGTTGGTCACTATAGGCGCTGACCAGTACAACCACAGTCTAGTATTGTTGGTCACTGGGAGCTGACCAGTACAACTACAGTCTACTACTGTTGGTCACTGGGAGCTGACCAGTACAACCACAGTCTACTACTGTTGGTCACTATAGGCGCTGACCAGTACAACCACAGTCTACTACTGTTGGTCACCGGGAGCTGACCAGTATACAACCACAGTCTACTATTGTTGGTCACTGGGAGCTGACCAGTACAACTACAGTCTACTACTGTTGGTCACTGGGAGCTGACCAGTACAACCACAGTCGACTACTGTTGGTCATTGGGTGCTGACCAGAACAACCACAGTCTACTGTTGGTCACTGGGAGCTGAAACTGGGAGCAACAAGTCTTCGAAAGACGTGTGTGTGTGTGTGTGTGTTATAGGAGGTTATATAGGAGGTTAACCATACATTAGCCAGAAAACAATTAGTCCACGCACGCACGCACGCACGCACGCACGCACGCACGCACGCACGCACACACGCAGAGAGACAGAGAGACAGAGAGACAGAGAGACAGAGAGACAGAGAAACAGTGAATATTTAACTTCAACCGGAGCTTCACCCATGACATGAGTACAGTTCAGTTACAGACAGTAGCGTGTGTGTGTGTGTGTGTGTGTGTGTGTGTGTGTGTGTGTGTGTGTGTGTGTGTGTGTGTGTGTGTGTGTGTGTGTGTGTGTGTGTGTGTGTGTGTGTGTGTGTGTGTGTGTGTGTGTGTGTGTGTGTGTACATTATGTACATTATGTACATTACTAAGTAATGTATGCTATGTTTGATGGGGCGGTGGGGGTATATTAATAGTAATGTGTAGGCGTGAGTTTTGATTCCTCCCTCATCAATCAGCTATAATTACTATTTTGAGACTGATCGATAATTGTCGGGCAACCCCTGACGCACACGCACAGCAATAAATCAAACAAATTCCTTCATTGTAAAGATTCCTTCTTTGGAAAGAGAAGAGAAGAGAAGAGAAGAGAAGAGAAGAGAAGAGAAGAGAAGAGAAGAGAAGAGAAGAGAAGAGAAGAGAAGAGAAGAGAAGAGAAGAGAAGAGAAGAGAAGAGAAGAGAAGAGAAGAGGCAGGTGGACATTGAAAAAGGAAAGCAGTCCGCACACTGTTCTGGAGCTCCCAGGTTACTTGTTTATTAAAGACAACGTTTTGACCCAGGACGGGTCTGCGTCAGGTATGACAGATGGACAGACTAACAGACAGATCATTATTACATACCAGTAAGATGCCCTGCAGACCAGTGCACGGCACGCATCCCCCTGGGTGACGACTGCTGGGAGAGCGCTGTTGCTTTGGCATGGGGGGTCAGATCAACATATGGATGGAATTAATTCTGTACTGGCCATATGGAGCGTGTCTTGAGTGTACAGGGTTTGATGAGGTTAGATCAACATAGGTGGACTGCTGCTGCATATGATTTCATGAAATAAAGAAACTCAAACTTTATTATGAGAGTGCGGATATTCCCTTTTTCCATAGATCAACATATGGAATGTCAGGACAGGTCAGCTCCATATATGGAGATGTAAGGTTTTTGAGGTTTGAGGTCAGATGTAGAGTTGCTGGCCGGCTCCATATAGGCCCCTATAGGTGATGATCCAGTCTTCTCCATGGTTCATTTTGGTTATCCAGAGTTAGATGAGGTCAGTGTCTTTGACCAAAAATGCACAAGATCTAAGGGTCTCTATGATGTCACGAGGCGTGACCATATATGGAGGCGTGATGTTACGAGGCGTGACCATATAGGCGTGATATGGCCATATATTGCCATTCCCATATATGGGGAAGGGCCCCTGGCGATTATGTCTATGTTGCGACCACATGCCCATATATGGAGATCCCTGATGATGTCACGTGATGTCACAAGGCATGACCAGGGTGACTAACTGACGGGCTGATGGGAAATGCACGTTTTCATAGTAAATGCGACCTGCAGTCGCAATAAGATGGATAAGTGAAGAAGAGACAGACAGGTTAATTCCACCTAAACCGTTGTCTATAATCTACTCACACAGTAGATTATCAGTTTAGCTGTGTAGCTCTTCCGGTGGAGTTTAGGAGCTACGACTGATGCTCAGGGAGAGTTCTTCTACCTGAGGGTCAACTCTGTGAGTGCAGGAGGGATTTTAGTCGTTCGGTCCTTTTGGTTGATGTGGACTCCTGCCCAATAACCACAATCACACCCTCATCGGTATTGTATATTTTATCTGAACCGTGTCTTATTTATGCTTTTATATCCCTCTCATGTGATTAAATACCTTTCCTGTTTTATCTAAAAACATTGAATTGCCTACACTGTGTACACTGCCTTTAGATCAAACACAAACATGGTCGCGTGTAATACGTGTGTTCGGAATGTCAACTCTCTCTCTCTCTCTCTTTCTCTCTCTCAACAAATATACCTTTCTTTGACACAATGAACTGCACACCATCATCACTCATGCACACATCCACGGTTAGGAAACAAGAGCAGGTGACTGTAATTATCAACAGGCTGGACCAGTTAATTCACTGTAAATCAGCATCCTAAAGTCTTGATTTATACTTTAAACATCACCGAAACAAACCGATCTACAACCTCACAAAGTGTCACATCACCACAATTTGTGAGCTTGATTATAGATTTAGATTTAATCCGTTTACCTGGCACACTGCCCACCTTTCTGTCTTTTGTTAAGTAGAGGAGTGGGCAGCCAATGTGAAAGCCGAGAGGGGGATAGACAGATGAGTAGAATAAACCATACACAAAAAAAGAAGAAGAAAAAAAAGGTGTTTCAGTGGTTGCTATAGCACCTCACCGTTTCTTCAGTGGGTCTTTGGGGTGGTTGTGTGCTTGCTATATAGTAACAATGACATTTGACACTGAGCGTAACCTTGGGCACAGAATGCTGAAATGCTGTGACTGTGTTCGTGCTCCCTGACCGGTGTTTCATTCAGTACGACGGTGGGATGAAGGCACATATGTTCAATCAACCTGCACTTTCAACCTGGTGTACCTTTTTTTGAATGAGCAGATGTACAAGCCCACAACTTGTCACAATGCAATGAATTAGAGGTCATCAGGTGGTCCCCAACCTTCTTAGAGTGTTTCAACCCTCAACCACTACACTCTCCAGTTGGTGGGTCAGCAGTGATTGGCCAAGTCACTGCCCCTCTCCTCCAGGCTTCCAGCTATAGACCAAGTCCACGGAGGGGCACCCCGGGTGCAGCCACCACCGAGGCGCAACCAGCACCGGGAGAGAGGCCACACCCGGCCAACAGGGAAGTAATATACCTGCCGGCCAGGTGCAGCAAACCAGTGACTGCCGTGCCCAGGGCACCCCCCTGCGGACCCGCCCACTGTCCTTTCTCTCCTGCCAGAACGAACAGGAAGCTCTCTCTGCCTTGTGTGTTCTTGGGGGATAGCAGGCACTGAGAGGTCTCTAGGACTATGGTTTGCCTCCTGCCTAGTGTCCTCCTACGTCTCACCAGACTGTTCGTCTGTGCGGTGTGCATGTATCCGTCCTTGTCCGTCCTTGGCCTTACTCTGGTGTATTTGAGTCAAGGGAGCCTTCTCTGCGTCTGTGTCACTGTCGTAGTTGTTGAATCTGTCCTATGGAGTCTCTCTTCCTCCCCTCCTCTCGGGAGACTCTGGGGTATTGCTCATTTGTACGGTCTGTAGCTTGTGTGGTGCCCTCTTGCGAGTGCTGCAACAGAGGTCGCTACCCCCTGTTGGAGGTCAGCTGTCTCTCCAGCGTCACCGACCTTCCTCGGTTCAGTTTGTAAATACATTGAAGAAATATAAATACATAGGAATATATATATATATATAATGTGTATATATATATAGTACACATTGCATAATAAGCAGTGCATAGTCAATCCTACTACACAACCACATGCACACAACCACATGCACACGTCTCTCAGAACTTAAGAAACACTTGCACCTGTATTCAGCAATACAAGGTGATAAAAGGCGGTTTTAGTGACTACATTATTATTATTATATTTGATTTGATGGGACTGTACGTGCCACACCTGACGCCAGCCGGGGTGTCAGCAGTGACAGTTGGGGGTCAAACAGTTAAACATTGAAGATGTATACACACACTTCAGATGAGATGTAAGTAATGACCTTGATGGACCTTTTCTTTCACAAGGATCATCGAGTGTGTTTCTACCATTTGTGTGTTGTAATGTTTGACAGTCATAACGCCGGGAGCGTTTACAGCTATTAGCCTGATAACACACATCTGTGTGTGTACAGCTGTGTGTCTACAGGTATGTGTGTGCGTACGTCACGCGCGTGCGTGAGTGCGTGGAGCTCTAATGCTCTGGATGTGATCATGATTAATGAAACCACCAAGACTGTTTTTATTGTAGAAATTGGATGTTCCTTTGACATGTGCATTGTGCATGCAGGATACTTGGTTCATCTGTACAATAATGAAATGCCAACCACTTGCACATGCCATATCTCTGCATGTACAGTTGTAAAACACTGGGCTACTGTATGCATAAACGCCATTTTGGAAAGAACTTGGGTCACTTCCCTACTTCCTTAGTTCCTTCACAGGTGTTACCGATGATACTAATGAAGGTTCCATTCTGGTCAGGGTGCTGCTATTGTGCATGTTGGCTCACTGGAAACACTGCTATACACCTGGGTCCCAAAGTGTCCTTGAGTGGGTTCCAAATGGCCCCGCACGGTTGTGTAACTCTGAGAGTGTACACATGGGGTTCATTTGGTTGCATTTTTACACTCTCAGAGATATGGGGGTCCTTGCCACCTGAAGGAAGTAGGGAAGCGGCCACAGGAGAGGTGTGATGTCGACATATATGCCCTTTGACTGACCTCCCACACTGACCCCCCACACACACACACACACACACACACACACACACACACACACACACACACACACGCTACTGTCTGTAAAATTTGTAATGTTTGTATATGATCTATATCTACGTATATGACTCATATACGTAGATATAGATCATATAATATGAGCACATTCACTGGGATGAGAGATAGAGAGAGAGAGAGAGAGAGAGAGCCAGGAGAGAGAGTCAGGCAGACACGCCTGTCTTGTACTGATAGAGACGCAAAGTACACCTGCACGCATGCACACATGCACACGCACACGCACACGCACACGCACACACACACACACACACACACACACACACACACACACACACACACCGTCACAGACTGGCATCTCTAAAAATGTGAATATTGTAGAAAAGTTTGTTTTCTTCCGTAATATAATTCAAAAAGTTTAACTTTCATATGTTCTAGATTAATTGCGCATAAAGTGAAATATTTAAAACCTTTTTTGTTTTAATCTAGATGATTCTGGCATACAGCTCATGAAAATCTAAAAATCCTATCTCAAAATATTAGAATATAACATTTACAGTATAATAGAGAAATGTCGACCATCTGAAAATTACGTTAATTTTAATACATGGTCTGGGCTACTTTTAAACAAATTATTTCATCAGTGGGGCGTGGTATGGAGGTGATAAGCCTGTGGCACTGTTGAGGTGTTATGGAAGCCCAGACTTGCTTTGATAGCAGCTTTAAACTCACTTGTATTGTTGAGTCTAGTGTCTCACACCTTCCTCTTGACAATAAAACATAGATTATCTGTGGGGTTAAGGTCAGGCCAGTTGGCTGGTCAGTTAAGAACAGTAAGTAATACCAATTACTAGTAGTTTTGGCTCTGTGGGCAGGAGTCAAGCGCTGCTGGAAAAGGAAATCAGTATACTTGTATAGTATGCTTGTCATCATACGGAAGCACACATTGCTGTAAAATATCATAATAGATGATTGTGTTGTATCTACAATTGATAAAACCCAGTGATGATTTGGGGCCATGTTATCTGCATGGTGTTGGGCCACTGACAGTGAAAACTTCACACTGGAGTCAACACAGCCATCTACCAGGATATTTTAGAGCACTTTGTGCAGATTTTCCTTTCCAGCTCGATTTGGCACCTGTCCACAGTGCCAAAACTACTAGTAATTGGTGTACTGACCATGGTATTACTGTGCTTAACTGACCAGCGAACTGGCCTGACCTGAACCCCACAGACAATCTAGGTTGTATTGTCAAGAGGAAGGTGTGAGACACTAGATTCAACAATACAAATTAATTTAAAGCTGCTATCAAAGCAAACCTGGGTTTCCATAACACCTCAACAGTGCCACGGCTTATCACCTCCATGCCACGCCCCACTGATTAAATAATTTATTTAAAAGTAGCCCAGACCACATATTGAGTGCATAAATTAACATACTTTTCAGATGGGCAGCATTTCTGTATTTAAATATGTTTTTTTAGTGGTTTCATAAAATATTCTAATATTTTGAGATTGAGATTTGAGCTGTATGCCATAATCATCAAGATTAAAACAAAACTAAATATTTCACTTTATGCACAATGAATCTAGAATATATGAAAGTTTCACTTTTTGAATTATATTATGGAAGAAAATGAACTTTTCCACAATATATATATTTTTTTAGATGCACCTGTATACGGCCGTCTACATACGAAGATCGCGACACTGACCTCATCAAACCCCATGGATATAGCCATACATGGAGAAGACTGGATCATCACCTATCTGCATATATGGAGCCGGCCAGCAACTCTACATCTGACCTCAAACCTCAAACCCTTAGATCTCCATATACAGTATGGAGCTGACATTCCAGGTGTTGATCCGTCCCCACCCGTCCTTCCTCTTCGATGTCTCCCTTTTGACTGATCCCTGTCCATTCAAACTGTAGACGGGCCTGCCTGCCCCAAAGTTATTAGTGCAGCCACGCCCGGCAGCCAGCGAGAACTAGAGTTCTCAACAGGCCCGAAAATTAAGGCCCGGCCCTACCTGGGCACTAACTGGGCCCTAACTGCAGCTGGCCCGAGGCCCCGCCTGGCCTTACTAATTACTAGCACACATTTTTCGGCCAAAAACGTACAAAAAAGGAAAGGTTCATACTGTATATGGGCATCCCCAGACCTGTAGTTTCAGCATCTTACTGGTGGGGGGGGGGTAACTAATATGTCTTTGTTAATAATAATAATAATAATAATAATAATAATAATAATAATAATAATAATAATAATAATAATAATAAATATCAATAATTAATATAGTAATCATGGCTGTGCACTGATTGTTCGGTAACAGGGGTCTGGCACGTCTCTCCAGTTATTTTTTGTAAAACAGAAAATAGTTTTTTTCCCAGGAATTGAATTACAACCACCTGGCACACACATACTGTATGTGTAGATGGAGAGTGATTAATCTCACAGTTTACACGCACGCAGTCACGCACGCACGCACGCACGCACGCACGCACGCACGCACGCACGCACGCACGCACGCACGCACACACACACACACACACACACGCACACACACACACACACACACACACACACACACACACACACACACACACACACACACTGTGTGTGGTGTACTGTGTAGAATCAGATGACAGATGGCATTCAGCTGGTGAATAGTGACACCTAGTGCCATCTATCAGTCACAAACATCACACTCATCTCAGTTCAGTGGAAACACTGTCTTACTGTAACTATAGACTTCTCCACCTCCATTTAGATTAAAAAGAAATCTGGCAAGATGACACATTTTAATAACTTATTTTAAAGCAGATCATAGCAGGTCGATCAATATTTTACAATGAAAATGACAGAATGAGGCTGAAAATGTCAAATGTTGTAACCACATAAACATGAGAAATGTTTATCGACTTGAAGTGAATTAGAGTAAAGTGTTCTGATTTCTTGTGTGTTCTCTTTTTTGCTTTATTTTTTAGTCACTCCCTCCCTTACGGAGCTATGTGTGTGGCTGCGTGGCTGGGTGCGTCTGAGCACGAAAACAGCATGGTTGTTTTTCACCACCTGTGCGCAACCTAACACACACACAAACACACATACGCACATATGGTGATTTCGGGTGTGCCAGTACAGTACAGTGACAGTACAGTAGGCTACAGTAGAGGGGACAGTAGAGGGGTCCCCACACGGTAACTCTGTCATTTCTCAACCGAATCGGGCGCGTGGCGGCTCGCCGGAATCGGGCCGGCACCCTGGGTGCGTTCCTGTGGGTCTGGATTGGAACTTCCGTTTTTTTAAGAACACGTTATTATTACATTACAATAAGAAGAAGATTATGTTTTTCCAGCCTTGCAGTCATAACCAAAATGTTTGCTCATTCATAAGGCATATGGAGAAATAAAACTGACTTTAATATCTGAGTGTGAGCTCTATCTAAATGTTTATGTTTTAAGAGGACAAGCACCTGATCACAGTCATAACGTGTTCATTTAGTTTATTTTTATCCAACATTGAACTCTACTCTACGCAAATGATTGTGAATTCCTCGTGTCAGTTAGCCTATATGACACAAACCTTGCTCAACCACAACACATGCAGCAACACTTCCTGTCTCCATCAAATGTTCTGGTGCAACCGTGTTTTCTTTGGTGTATCCATAATGTTCCATAATGTTCACAATGCCAGAAACAATTACATCGTTAATCATAATTATTTGGGTGACAATTTATCGTCAAATAAAATGTCAGAATTGTGACATCCCTAACAATGACCAGTTTGTGGTTATAATAGCTGCAGTATAGCTGTTCAAGTAATCATCATTATGGTAATGATATGTCATGCACCATGAATCCATGCTGGTGGTGAGTGCTGTGGGCTGTTTAAATTGAGAAAAAAATAATTGTTTTGCATTCAGTGGGCATATCAAAAGGGCAGTCAACTGTTATTTTTGCACTCATCTTTCCTTTAGGGATTTTAGAAGAACATTGCATTGAATAATTGTTTTAAAAACCGTTTGCATCCATTTTAATATAAAAAAAATAAAGACATCTCATTCTGCAACTCACCTGTTTGGAAAGAAAAATCTCTCTCTCCGCAAACATGCATTAATAAATGTAGAACAAGCTGTTCTACATTTATTAATGCATGTTTGCGGAGAGAGAGATTTCACTTGAATTCACTTGAATGCTCTTTAGTATTGTAAATATTGAACATTTGTCTCCGTTCTGCTTTCGGGTTCATTGCGTGCCTCTTCAAAAGAGACGAGAACAGCCTTTAAAGACCTGGTAAAAAAGCAACCATGCAGGAGGAATAGCTCCATTGAGGAGAACCTAAAAAGGTTATTATCATTTAATTTACCAAGACGTCTATCATGTTCAGTACGGCAAAGAACCGAGCAGAATAAAACACACTGGACCTGGTGTAACACCCGGGCACCTGCATGGGCAGTTGGGCACTACACATCAGGCACCCAGAACTGGACGGTGGCGAGCAAACTGACACTGCTAGGCCATGAACTTCTTTCAGTTCATAAAAGTAATGTTCCTAAAAGTAATATATCCATAATCCCACAGTAGGCTCATCCAGTAATATTCAAATATCCAAATTCCCTCAAAAGTCCAAAAAGAAAATAGTAATGCATCGCATAGCATAGAAAGAAAAACATATTCCTCTGAGACTCACCCGGTTAGGAGGCTCCAGGAGATTACTTTGTTCCTTTAATCTGTTTCAGTTCATAATCCACCATCAGAATGTTTTCTTAATTTCAACCGAGTTTCCCTTATTCAGGTCTTAAAGTTTATCGGCCACAATAGTGTAATGGTTAAAACGTTTTGATTTGGATTACAGTGTAGGGCTGTAGGCTTTGTCAAACCACACCAATTTCCCACCAAAAAGGAAACAGTGGAAAATGGAACCATATATGGAACCCCCATGCCGTGTCACTTCCTGGAACGGTGTTCCTGGTACCTCACTTCCTGGAACTTTTCTATCAGTGATCACTTCCTGGAAATCTTTGTTTTGGTTAATGTTATTTGTGGAGGGACAGACAGTATGCTGACAGGAAATGGGGAGAGAAATGGGGGGTGACATACAGTGAAGACTGTCAGTATCAGGAGTCGAGCCTATGCGGCACACTGCCAGACTGGATTACCAGCCAAGCTGCCTGGACTGCTGAGCCATGGCCCAGGCCCAAATCTATAAACGGTGCTTTTCCCCCCACAGCTGCCCCCTATATATTAAATCAAACTGGCAACAGAGAATGCATGGATGGATTATCAGACTCAAGTTTCATGCACTACCTCATCTCCATACTAACTTTGTGTTTATCTAGATCATACTAGAGCGTCATTGATCCACAAGCTCGAAGCGCGGTGCAAAACGACACGCTTTGAGCTTGTAGATCTGCTACTTTTTGCTATTTTTGAGTGGTGCAACCACTCCAAGGAACAGCAATGTCCGTGTTCACCTAACTATGTGACCACTATGTCACTATGAGCACGAGTACCAATGAGTACCAAAAGTGGCGCTGTTGTGCCAGAAACAGAGAGAGAGAGATAGTGCTGCACTGCTGCCTGCTAATGAGAGACAGAGAGAGAGAGAGGGGGGGGGGGGGGGGGGGGGGAGTTGCACCACTCAGTTCACACGGGTGTGATTTTTGAAATTGAATCCGGAAAAGTAACAATTTTGTTTTTTGGACATATGAGGTTTCCACCCGACAGTGACGATAGATGGTTTGTTGATATGTACTGTATTGTTGACAGCCTACCTCACTTTACTGTTTGTGGTTTGTCTATTTAACCCATTTTGACCTGAGATCAGATTCTAAAAATGTCTTCTACATCCTGACAGTTTTCTGAAAAAGCTATGTTTCTGTCAGTCGTTCTTCTATTTTTCAAAAATAGCAGACCTACAAGCTCGTAGCGCACCACTCGGTGGCGCGCTATGAGCTTGTAGATCTGCTATTTTTCAATAGCTAAAGCATAACATAATGCTAACACCAAAAGGGGTTCCCGCCCCAAAATGGGTTTTAATACACAAACAATACAGTGAGGTAGTGTAGACGGCCGTCGCTACTAAACGTTATTGCTGTCAGCTACAATTCACAGCAAACAACACCCACAATGCACTCCATTTGGAACAATAAACCAAACCTGGCTTCAATTCACTTTATATTATATGATCATGTATCTGGGAAAAGCTTTGGTACATTTACAGCAAGTCACTGGAGTTAATGTAATTTATTGCAATCAAATATATTTCATGCTGTACTTTAACAGTAACAGCGGTGTTAAAATAACTTCATTTGTAAAGCATACCGAAAATGCAGCCCAAAGTCTTTCACATAAAAATCAAAGCAAGCAAATAAAAAAAACAAAAAACAAGAAAAACAACTAATAAGCCTACATTGTAAAGAAAAAAAGATGAAGACTGCACTGCAGTCAAATAACAACAAAACAGTGGTAGTGTATCCCATAACTTAGGGCCAGAAGCAGAAGGCAGTCTCACTTTTGTAGTGTTTTGGCAGGAGCATGAAATGAAATGGAGTCTGTACTAATATATGAAGGTTGGTGCCAGTCAGGTTGATAAACTGTGCAAATAAAGGGGCTTTACAAATCTAAAAATATATGTCTAGGCAGTGCAGTATCGCCAGATATGTACTAATAGACTCATAGTTCATTCTTGCTGCAGCATTTTTGGGGTGATCCAGTGAAAAGGGAATAATAATAGCAATCCAATCAGTTTGTAATATTAGCACTCTTACATCTTCCTGATTAAAACAAATCTCACTTTGGCTCTTTGTTCCCTAAATGAAGCAAGGCTTTTTCTTGTGACCTTGTTCAAATAGGAATTTAGAATAAATCAATTAAGCAAAAGTCATGAACAACATGGCAGTTGGGTCATAGTTGAAAATGTATATGCATGTCCAAAAACAATTGCAGTGAATATTTTCAACGCATGCACTACTTTTGTTCTTATTGGTGCCAACATGGTTGCGTTGGTCAGCTTCCACTAACCAGTAGGGCCTATAGCCTATTCATTTCTGAATGTATCTGTTGAAGGCCAGTTAATCATGATGTTGGCTCTCCTCAGCAATTTAATCCAAAACTCATTTAATTTTGAGAACTTTTATTTATAAAACAGAAGAACACTGTGTATAAAATTAGGTACAAAACAGGGGCTTGTTACCTTCTCAACAGTACCCTGTTTACAAGCTTCAAAGACACATCTCAACTGAATTGATAATCAATTTTTAGAATTTCTAAACTACTGTTATGAAAGTCAATTATTTATTTATTCGAACACAACCCCAAATTAAACAAGCAGTAGAGTAGGTCCCATTTCCATAACTCTTAACATAATTTGCTAGCCAGCAGTCCAGTCCGGGGGCATTGTGGTAAATTTATCAGCAGTTTATTGATCAGCAGTTCATATCAGTGGCTCTCAAAGTGGAGTCCAGGCGGGGACCCCCAGCGGTCCTAGACGAGGTTCCAGTCAAATATTATTAGTCAAAATACTTTGAACCACTTTAACCAAATATACATTACATTGTATATTTGAAAATAGCAGATCTACTTCCTTGACATGGAAAGGTTTGAGAAGCACTGGTCTGCCTCACCTCCAGGCTGCTTAGGAAGTGTTAATAGAACAACATGATTCAGTCCGGTGTCTCTGTGTCTCCTCCTCTCGTCTCCTGCTGGACACCGGATTGGAAGGGGGTGTGGCCTGGGGAGGGGTTAGTGTCATGGGGGTGGAGTCATAGATGGAGTTGGGGATGGTGTCGTGGGTGGAGTCGGCGGGAAAAGGGCTGGAGCTAGAGTCACGCGTGTGGTCAGAATGTCTGTCCTGTCCGTCCTGTGTCCCGCGATGTAGCGTCACTTCCTCTCCGTCCTGTGTCCCACGATGTGACGTCACTTCCTGTCTGTCCTGTGTCCCGTGATGTGACGTCACTTCCCGCCGAATCTCTGTTTCCACCGTTAGCTCCACCCCCGCCAGAGACTCCGCCCGGCCTACCGAACCCACGCGCCCCGCCTTCCCCCCCGCCACATCTCTGCCCTTTGACCTGCCACCCCGCCCCAGACTCTGGCCCCTCCCGTTCCTCAGCTTGCTCCTCCCTCTGGGCAGGGTGTGTCTTCCTCGGTTCTGAGCGGACGACGAGAGTTGCTGCGGCCTCGCGTTTTCCTGTTTGCGTTTGTTTCTGTTGGCGCCGTTCTCGTGACTCCCCGTGTCTCTCGCCCTCTTGTCGGTGCGCTGCAGCAGAGCCACGACCCCCAGGTCGGAGTGGGACGAGGTGCTGTCGATCATCCTCCTGCCCATCTTCAAGGGCCGGACGGGCAGCGCCAGCCTCAGGCGCTTCCAGAAGCCCGAGCCCCGGGGCTCCGACCGCTGCGCTCCACGCCACGCCACGGTGGTGGCCGCGGCCCGCCGCAGCTGGACCAGCTCCGGACACGCGGTGGCGCCGTGGAGCGAGCGGTTGTAGCCGACGACGACGATGGTGGCGGTGCCGTCGCGGAGGCCGTGATGGAGGTAGAGAGACAGACGACACTCCAGCAGGCTGAAGCTCTTCTCCGCCATGTAGTCTGGACTCACCACCAGCAGCACGCGTCGACTCACCAACATACAATGTAACACTGCCTCTGATAGGTCTGTGCACAGGAAGAGAGGGGAAGGAAAGAGAGCAGAGAGGAGCGGAAGGGAGGGGAGACGAGAAGAGAGGAGAGAAGGGAAGACAGGAGAGAGGATTGTAAGGGAGGGGAGGAGAGGGGAGGAAAAGAGAGTACAAGGGAGGGAAGATGAAGGCAAGCAGAAGACAAGACAGGAGGATAGCTTTTTGCATCAAGGGAAACCTAAACCTTTAGTTTTATATGGACCTGGTCAGTAATGATTTTAGCCACTGTATAGCTGCTCATTTAAAATCATATAGTCAGTAATTACATGCAAAACACATCATGTAGGTTCATCATCTTTGATGGAGGGATATGACATGAAATATTGTACTGTTACAACCAATAAAGGTAAATGTTTTAATGTAATTCATGGGAAAATGTCTTCCATGACATCCATTACAATACCCAAATCCTTGCCGATCTTTGGATAATCACAAGAGCACAACTGACGCTGGCAGTGACATAACGCGGTTGAAGTGAGCCAAGTTCAAGCGTGAAGAGACAGGTTGTGCACTTGTAGATCTGCTATTTTCACTACAACGCTAAACGTCTAATCTCGCTGTTGGGTCTCAACCTGAAAAGTTTGGAAACCAATGAATGATAATCATGATATGAGATGATGAGTCATTTATCACATTTAGACCCGAGGCCCATTATAAATGCCTTCTAAACCTGGACCTGAAACACTTCAAATATTTATTTTTTAAACAGCAAAAAAAAAAACAATATATAAAAATACAAACACAATTTTACGAAAACTGGGACAAATTGTTGAACAATATCAAAAGTGTAAAGTGAAAATCCCACTCAATACTCAACAAGCATGATTTACTGTAGAATGTTAAATCATTTTGAAAAAGAAAAAAAATTACATGCAATATAATTCCACTATCATTTAACATCATGTATTTTCTTTTTCGGAACTTGTAGGCTACTTGTGATTTCAGCATCTTCTTTTCAAACAAAGTGAAAAACTACTTGTAATATTAGACAAATACAAATAATTGTTACAATTCAAACACCTAAACTAGGCTAAAAATAACACTATTGCAGCTGTTGTAAATTAATCAGCTTATACTATCTCTCTCATTGTTAGGACACAACAAGTACATCTGACAATAATAATTGTTTATCGGCTTGAATAAACAGTACATTCAAGAATGAAAACATTTGAGGCGAGAAATAAACATTAAATGTTTAACAAAAATGTCCAAGGCACTCCAAAGAGCAAGATCATAAGGCACAAACCATAAGGCACACCTGCATTGAAAGCATTCATATTTTTTTCCTCTGTATTAGAAATGAGCGTGCACAAAATACTAATATAGTAACGTTTTGTATAGATCTAGTAAAATAATGTGCAATTGTCAAAATCCAATGGCACACCTGGACTCACAGCCCCACATTATACTCCTGCAGGATAAAACGGACTTGGGAACAAATAAAAAACAAAATAAAAAAACATAATTCAAAGTAGTAAGAAGCCTTACTTTCATTTCTTCTACTACCAGTACAAGACTTTAGTGGTTCAATCAGCCTCTGTTGTAGGAGAATACATACTCAAGAAGGTGACACTCCCTCCCTCCCTCAAACTCTATACCTCTCATTAAAAATGAAATCATGGAAATTGGAAAACCAAAGGGTTTTGTCGGTCTCTGCTAAGAAACCCTCCCGGATTGCCATTGAGCTTGGTGCACAAATTCTAATAGAATTGATTATTCACATACACATTGATCTGTTATCTGGAACATCCCCTTCTAAGCAGGCTACAGGGTGTTCAGCATCAACGGCAATGTACCCTGATAAGAAGTGAACCACTGTGTTGTAACCATGAAAGCCCAGAGTTAACATTACCTCACTGAAAACCCAGGGTTAAAGCTGAAGATACCTCACTGTGTAAACCCAGAGTTCAACTTGAATGTACCTCACTGCATATTGTGTAGACATAGCACTCTATAGTATATACTCATAGTGTACACTCGTTGTACAGATATTCTACTTTTAGACGGATGTTAGGTTCTTAGCTTTTATGATCAGCAAAGCATGTTTTCCGGCATCCTGTAAAAAGACTGGTGACAGTATACCCATCATTGTACACTCTAGGGGAACACAGGCTTGTCCTCTCTGTCTGAGAGACAGGACAAGCACTGGTATCTGTTTTTAGCCATTTCAGGAATGGTCCCCTGACCCCTCTTACATTTGCTCTATGTTGGATCAGAATCCAAGTCCCTATCAGACCCACTCGAGTGACTTCCTGACCCTCAAGGTTCCATTTGCTAACTCAGAGCTAGGCAAAGCAGCTTTCTCTGTCAGTGCTCCATTTGATTGGAACAAGCTCCAGAAGTCCCTAAAAAACAGATCACTGCATTCCTTAAGTCAATTCAGGGATTTCTAGCACTTTTGTTCAACAATGTAACTGTTTTAATTAATTCTCGGTCTATCTGTTATAGTTCCTTTAGTTTTGAGTACTTTCTGTCTTCCGATTCATATATTTGATATTTGATATTGCTGTATTTACTGTAAATGTATATTTTTGTAGTTAAACCTCACTGTGTAAACCCAGGGTTAAACCTCACTGTGTAAACCCAGGGTTATACCTCACTGTGTAAACCCAGAGTTAAACCTCACTGTGTAAATCCAGGGTTAAACCTCACTGTGTAAACCCAGGGTTAAACCTCACTGTGTAAACCCAGAGTTAAACCTCACTGTGTAAACCCAGGGTTATACCTCACTGTGTAAACCCAGAGTTAAACCTCACTGTGTAAATCCAGGGTTAAACCTCACTGTGTAAACCCAGAGTTAAACCTCACTGTGTAAACCCAGAGTTAAACCTCACTGTGTAAATCCAGAGTTAAACCTCACTGTGTAAACCCAGGGTTAAACCTCACTGTGTAAACCCAGGGTTAAACCTCACTGTGTAAACCCAGAGTTAAACCTGAAGTTATACCTCACTGTAAATCTGGGAATCCATCTAGTAAAGCAAAGAGAACAAAGGAGATACTTGTTTTGTGTTAAACAGTCCACTTCCTTCCGGGTGCTTCTGTGTTTATTCCTACTAACAACAACATTAATGTTTAAGGCAGTGCCGCTGATAGATGAGAGGTCACCCCACTGTAAACCTAGGGTTAAACCTGAAGTTTCCCTGTCTGTTTGGGGACCCCCTGAAACGTCCTCAGCTCCCACTTTGAGAAGCACTGCTCTCAGCAGGGCGGAAGCAGAGCCGCCTGGGAGCTGTTGCTGCTCTGACTCTCATAGGTCCTATATGTGGCCTTCTCCTTGTTTCCTGTCCTCGTCTCCTTCCCTCCTCCTCCCACCTCTCTCCTGACGGGGAGTTCCACTCGGAGTCTCTTCCAGAACCTGGAGTTCAGCTCTCCGGACTCCCGCTCTCCCTTCCACTGGACCAGAGCCAGAGCCAGCCGGGCCCTCCTCAGCTCACTCACCCCCCGGTACCGGGAGGGGCCGTACTGCACCAGGATGACCCGCAAGTGGCCCCCGAGGGCCATGCCCTCCAGGCCGGCCCGGAGCTCCAGCAGGCCCTGGGAGCCCTGCTCCCCGTAGCCGCGGCTCAGGACCACCAGGAGGCGCCGGCTGCGAGCCACGAAGGTCAGCGTGTCGTCTGTGATGGCTGGATGGATGCATGGATGGATGAGAGAGGGCTGAGTTAATGGAGGGATGGATGGATGGATAGACATGCAATATGGACTCCTGGACAGATGGATGGTCAGTAACAGATAGCTAAGATGGCCATCCACCGAGACAGAAACATCCACAGTAACATGTCATTGTTCCAACCTCCCATTAGTCAGACCGATTACTAACACTATCCCAAACCCTAACCCCAACATCAGTCTTAACCGGCCACGTAGGTCGCTAACCCTGACACAGTCTTAACCGGCCACGTAGGTCACTAACCTTAACCCCAGTCTTAACCGGCCACGTAGGTCGCTAACCTTAACCCCAGTCTTAACCGGCCACGTAGGTCGCTAACCTTAACCCCAGTCTTAACCGGCCACGTAGGTCGCTGACCCTGACCCCAGTCTTAACCGGCCACGTAGGTCGCTAACCCTAACCTCAGTCTTAACCGGCCACGTAGGTCACTAACCTTAACCCCAGTCTTAACCGGCCATGTAGGTCGCTAACCCTAACCCCTGTCTTAACCGGACACACCAGTCTTAACCAGCCACGTAGGTCACTAACCCTAACCCCAGTCTTAACCGGCCACGTAGGTCGCTAACCTTAACCCCAATCTTAACCGGCCACACCACAGTCTTAACCGGCCACGTAGGTCACTAACCCTAACCTCAGTCTTAACCGGTTACGTAGGTCGCTAACCCTAAGGTCGGACAAACGGGCAACTTATGGGCAGTCCCCCCATTCACCCACCATCCATCCATCCACCAATCCATCCATCCATCCATCCATCCATCCATCCATGCATCCATTGAGATACGTACTTCCTCCAGGTAGGCTGTCTCTATCAAAGATACACACGGTGTATCCCAGCTCCTGCTCCAGAACACTCCTCAGGGTGTTCAGAACAAAGTGCTCCTCCTCACTGTTCCTGGCGTACGAGATGTAAACATCATACTCCTTGTTGTCTGCAGGACCACGTGCACACACACACACACACACACACACACACACACACACACACACACACACACACACACACACACACACACACACACACACACACACACACACACACACACACACACACACACACACACACACACACACACACACGTGACTTAAGTTATTGCTGTACAAATCAATAAAACAGACTGTGATTGCCGCAGTACGACACATCGTGCACTGAGCTTGTAGGTGGGCTACTCTTTGGTATGAGACCCCAGTTTGCAACGAAGTAAGCAAGCAAATCTTTGGGGACAGGGCCTTAAAGCTGCCTTGAAAGGACACCTATTAATTATTATGGCATATAGTCGTTTGTAGTTTTGTACTGTATGTTTGTTGGTTCCTTGTCTTTAATGTAAAGCGTTCTCGGGTTTTGTACAAGGTGCTATATAAATTCAAGCTATTATTGTTATTATTCAGTGGACCTAAATGGTCACGTGTTTGAGGAGTGACCGCAGAAGACGCTCACTGCCCATAAAAACTACATACATACAACATATATATTACACCCAGAAATGCTACTTTATATTATATATTATCTACTCATCTTTATTCTCATTCTGTGCCATTGTGCCAACAAGACCTTTGATGGAACATTTCGTTTTATTACTCAGACAGTGTACAGTACATAATTATAGACAAACATACAATGTCACACATACTGTTGTCCGACTTTGTTTGACTTTGTCTGTCATAGGTACTACCCAGGAAGCAGTAAAACATTTATGAAGGCTAAGTATAGCAACAAAGAATAAAATATGAGCGACCTCCCACTTACAGATGGGAGACAAGTTTAATGAAAAGTGTCTTAGTAAGGTGTTGCGCCACAACAAGCCTCTAGAACAGTACAAGTCTAGTCTGTGGAACTCAAATAAAAATGCTTGGGTTTCCCAGGTGAACTACTGGTGGGATGGGGCACTATTTAACATCTAACGAAGGATGTTCCATTTGAGGTTTTGATGTTGGTGGTGGACAACACTGTCTAACATGTCGGTCCCACATATCCCATAGCTGTTCAACCGAGTTGAACAGTCTGGTGACTGTGAAGGCCACTTGTGATTCACTTCATTTCCACACATCAAACCATTCAATGACCCCTCGTGCCCGGTGGAAGGAGGTCTTGTCATTCTGGAAAGGACCACTCCCATCAGGATAGATGGGAGTGGTTTCGGATAGTGTTTTGTCATAGGATAAAGGTGATCACTTAGGTTGATTATCAGACAGAAGCTAGAAGATTCATTCTCCACTCTAAGAGATTCCCAAGTGGGAGGGCATCTACATTTCCCCTAAACCAATCACTAGGTCTACATAGCTGTGCGTAGGAGACACACTGCGCTGACTGACCGAGTCAATGTACGATGTGTTTCACTTCAGTGAGTTATGAGGCAGAGCTGCAGCCAAGAACTGAACCAACTGGTGAACGAATCATTTGAATGAAACTTTTTAGTGAACTGTAGACTATACTGTATGATTCAGTACCCTGAAAAGAATGATGATTCCCACAACTACGTGATTACTTCTCCTTAGCGGTCACCTCAGCTGTCAGCTCCAGGGCACAGCCTGACAACGGTCAGCGGGTGCTGATTGGCTAATTGTTAGAGAGAAGTCCGCACACAGTGTGTTAAACAGTGTTTACTTTATTTTAAAACACTGGCATAGATTTCACGAACAACGTTTCGGCCATGGGTGGCCTTCAACAACAACACCTGATGAAGGCCAACAATGGCCGAAACATGAGCGGACTTCTCTCTTTTACAATGTAACTACCTATTGTCCAGCACCAGTGAGAGACAGTTTTGAACTGGCTAATCGTTAGACCCACACCCACACCTAGCGCACATTGGATAATGGCCTTATCAACCGTTCAAAACGCAGAGGCGGAGTCGATGATCTGGATCCAGGCAAGTGATCACTCAGAATAACTTTGCATTGATTTGCAGGGACCCTACCATCTACTCTAAGGGCACGAGGTGAGCCAATCCATTCCAGGAAAATGCCACCCACAGCATAACAGAGCGCTCGGGCCCCCTCAATGTGGGGGTCAAGCATTCATGATCATACTTGGTGCTTCTAAGTTGTGTGTGCAAATGTCTTTGTAATGATGGGTTTATTGGGACTGTAGGTCTCAGTTACTATGAAAACCTGCATTTCCCATCAGTCATGTCGTGTCGTGTCACGCCTCAATTATGGTCACGCCTCGTGACACGTCACGCCACATCACGCCTCATGACACACTCCAAAAGATCATCACCTACATCTGCATATATGGAGCCGGCCAGCAAATCTACATCTGACCTCACTGACACCAGATTAATCATTTAACTCATGCTTCTCAACTGTGCCATGTTAAGAAGCTCTGTTGTTTCAGGCCTGAAAATGAATGTCAATACATGGCCCATATTGTGTTAGTCTCATGGTAACCAGTGTGGTTGCCGCGACGCAAGTCACATTGCAAATGAACCAAGTTGGTACAACACATGGATCTCCATATGTGGAGCTGACTATCATCACCTGGATCTCCATATCTGAAGATCACGACACTGACCTCATCAAACCGTGGATAGCCATACATGGTTTGAAATACTAGATCTGAATATATGGAGTCGGCCATCAACTCTACATCTGACCTCACTGACACCAGATTAATAGTCAACTGTGCCGTATTAAGAAGCTCTGTTGTTTCAGCGCGACCTCGCTTCTCGCAATCAGGGCGTCTTACTATAACATCCCTCTCTATCAAGTCGTCAACAGTCTGTTCTTGGTGACCCAGTCTAATCACGTCCTGCGTTGACCTTCTAGACGATCGATACGTCTGGTGAATTGAGCACAGCCACTTTAAATTCAACAAATGTTCTAAAAGCTGGGTGGAAAGAATATTGGAAAAATATATATAACAATAATTGCCTTGTGTAACCAATGCAAAGACACTGTGGCGTGACAGCAGAGCTAACAGCACTGCAGAGCTCAAGACCCCATGACGCTAGACAAGAGGGTGTGGAGGGCAGCGATTCAGGAGTCCTGGGTTGGTGTTTGTTAGCTAGTTAGACCGCACTCTCCGTCTCCACTCTTTCACAGCAGTAAGCTGTGTTAGCGGTCGTTCTGCACGCTTTTCCAGACCATATTTCCTCAGGTTGTAGCACAGAAAGAGATATATGATCATCTGGCTACGCAGATATCCATGGGTTTCCTTTATCATAGCTTCAAATTGACATACTGGTTGTTCAGTTTGACCCACCAGTTTTGGAGATATGGCTTATAGAGTAATGTCAGCAAGTTGAGAAAACAGGCTTGAAAGGTTCACTTCTGTGGACTCTAACATTACACCTAGCTAGTAGCTACATGTTTAAGCATTTAATTCATATTTACATGTCGATTTCAGCTCTGACATTTATTTCAGACATGCTCTAGTATGTGAAGAGTCTGCCTGTGCTATTAAGTCATTTTGGATATAAAATAAATAAATTCAGTTTTTCTCTGGTGAATAGCTGGAGGCTGCACGATGGCAGCCCCTCCGTCAAATCTGGTCACTATGGTTACTACTTAATCTCGCTAATGTTATTAAAATGTCAACAATAGCAAAAATCATCCACTCTAAAAGCTCACAGCTCACAGAATCAAAGTATATCGAAATGAAAACAGCAACATTGACTTTGTATCGTATCGTTTTGCAATGCAAATAATCGATTGTATCAATACTACATTTTTGTCCGTGATATTTAGCAACTTTAAGAAGAAAAAAGAAAGAGGGGTTTAATTACATTAATAACACCTTAGAAGCCTGGAACTATTTAATCCATTTCATCCAGGGTGCCCATCATTTGTAGCGCACGGACCACTTTTACCGGCGCACCGGAAGCTGGTGTGCATGTCTGTGTAGCAGCTAACAATAGCCACACCACTCTAGAGTCGTTCGACAACAACGGGAGGTAATAATAAATCTATCGCGACTAGCGACTGGACTGCGGAAGGCCGTCAAACACAGGATCTTTTTTCAGAATTAGACGGGATGATTTAGATCGGGAGTTATGATCGTTTTAAGATTTTCGTTTTCGTCAGCTAAACAGGCAGGGGAGATTTTCGATGACGTGTCACTTTTTGACACGGTGTTTACTTATTATATCCAAATTCATACATTTCCCCTTCAAAAAGTGCACTATCCACATGTTTCATACAGATTCATACAGATTTATACTTACTGTATCGATTTTTAAATCTGTAACCGTATCGTATCGTCATAATGAACCAATATGTATCGTATCATCAACCATGTATCGTGATACCTATCGTATCGCTGTTAAATCGTATCGTTACACCCCTAACTATTTCCGTGTGTGACAGTATAAATGAGGCGTGGTTACTGTGGCTGTGTTTACCTGTATAGCGTTCGTCTGTACCGAACCAGCTCCTGTACAACAGCAGCAGCTCCAACCAGAACACATGGTAGATGACGAACAGAACCAACATCAATGCTACCGTCACACCCAAGCCACACGCCAGCTCCACTGATGGTAGAGAGACTAGGAGACACAGAGCGAGAGAGAGAGAGAGAGAGAGAGAGATAATTTGAATTTTCATTTCTTAAAAGCACTTCATGCAAAACACATAAAGACATGGAAATTAAATAAAGAACGTGCACATGCACGCATGCACACACGCACGTGTACGCACGCACGCACGCACGCACACACACACACACACACACACACACACACACACACACACACACACACACACACACACACACACACACACACACACACACACACACACACACACACACACACACACACACACACACACACAACCAATCAATGAATGCATACATTAGGTAAACTAATTAACGGAAAGGAATGGAGAGTTTTAAAAAATTAAGTACTTTAGAAAGATTCTTCTACTGTATTATTATGTAATATTCCTGATGAATTGAGTTCAAAGAATCACAATGGAAACCACAAGTGCTTTGGCTTGGAGATGCTTCTTCAAATGGAACCTGACAGACAGACATAATTAGCATTTGATGTTCTTAGTCCTTTCACCAGCTAATCTACAATAGTTTGAATACTGCGACATAAAGGATGACCTCTCTGCATTCTCTGAATCTCTGCCATGTCGCTGAATGTGCATTGCAAATGGTGATTGTATTGTTCCCATGTGCAAGGACACATTCAGACAGTCTGCCTTCGCAGTACAAGGGGGCACAACTTTGGAATTCTTTGCCTATGGATCTAAAACTAGAGACAGATGGTACACTTTAGAAAAGTCTTGAAAAGTGAATAATCATTTTGTGAATAATAATAATAATAATAATAATAATAATAATAATAATAATAATAATAATAATAATAACAACACAAATCTTCCCTGGCATAAAACGTTTTCAGATGGGGATCGGCGGCAAATATATATCATTTTGGGGATCCTTGGCACGGAAACACGTTACGTTACGTGAACAACTGATCAGTAACGGCGTTACCTGCCAACACGTTAACCCCAACACTGCTCACCTTCCAGTGTCAGTGTAGCTCTGCGTGTGGCGTTGCCTCTCTGGTTCCAGGCTGTACAGTTCAACTCTCTGTTCAGGTCCTCTGCCTTGAAGTCCTCGATCACCAACACACTCTCCACCGTCAGGTCCTCCAGGTCATTCTTCAGCAGCCTGAGACGCACACACAGACAGACAGACAGACATTTTCCAGAAATATCCTTTCAAACAGGAACAGTCTACCTGCATGAGCCAAAACTAATTAACTTTTGTAGTTTTTATTTGAACTATTTGATTATACAAATATAAATATATATATACAGTATATATTTTTTTTATCGCTTGAAAAAAGGCGATGCGTGGCACAACCCAGAGGCATGCATGCATGCCAGGCACACCATGCCGTAGGAAAACAATGGTTTTGCTGGCGACGCGCTTTGGTGTGATCAGCCCCTGTGATCGATGTACTGTACAGTACCCCTGAAATGCATGTAATGTAAGAACGTCACAGCTTTATGACATTAAATAAAAGCTACAGTAGTTAATGAAGTGCGTGGTACCTGTTGGTTTTACTAAAACGTGAGTCAGAGAGCTGCTCCACTGTCTTCCCATCGATGGTCCAGCCGATGTCCCGAGGCCCCTCCACGTACGGGATCAACGCTCTGCACTCCAAATGCACCTCTGTATCTGGAACCACAATATCAACCCAGTAAGACCTGAGGCCCATGTTGTGAGCTTATAGATCTGCTATTTTTGAATAGCCAACGCAAAAATCTAAAATGACATGGATGCTTTCCCGGTTTTAATGGGTTATTATTAATAATAATAATAATAATAATAATAAAATAACAATGTTTTTCCTACCTGGTTTAATGGTGTAGACATGGTCCTTGGTTGGTTTGATGATGCTGGGATCTTTGGGCATACTGAGGGGATCTGGAAGGAACAGATGGATTATGTGCATAAAGAACTATTCTGTTCTCGTCTTATCTGTCTTGATGATATTCTGATTATGATGATCATAACATCATGTCCTTACAGATAGCTGTAACATTGATGTTACTGTATGATGTCTTACAGATAGCAGTAACATTGATGTTATGTGCATACAGATAACAGTATTAATGTTATGTGCATACAGATAGCAGTATTAATGTTATGTGCATACAGATAGCAGTATTAATGTTATGTGCATACAGATAGCAGTATTAATGTTATGTGCATACAGATAGTGGTAACATTGATGTTATGTGCATACAGATAGCAGTAACATTGATGTTATGTGCATACAGATAGTGGTAACATTGATGATATGTGCATACAGATAGTGGTAACATTGATGTTACAGTATGTGCATACAGATAGCAGTAACATTGATAATATGTGCATACAGATAGTGGTAACATTGATGTTATGTGCATACAGATAGCGGTAACATTGATGTTACAGTATGTGCATACAGATAGCAGTAACATTGATGTTACAGTATTAGTAACATTGATGTTATGTGCATACAGATAGCGGTAACATTGATGTTACAGTATTAGTAACATTGATGTTATGTGCATACAGATAGCGGTAACATTGATGTTACAGTATGTGCATACAGATAGCAGTAACATTGATGTTATGTGCATACAGATAGCAGTAACATTGATGTTACAGTATTAGTAACATTGATGTTATGTGCATACAGATAGCAGTAACATTGATGTTGTGAGATCTTACAGATAGCTGTAACGTTGACAGCTCGGGTGAAGTTGAGGCTCCGTCCCTTGCGGTTGTAGTTGATGGTACAGTAGTACAGTCCCTGATAGCGCTCCACCATGTGATGGATGACCAGGCTGTTCTCCTTCATCACTCTGTCACTGTTGCCCCACGGATAGACCTTACAGCGCTGCAGTGTGGGGGAAACAGCCACTCATCACGTCATTGATTGACTGAATACTGTATTGACACGTTTGCTTAAGACATTCCCTCCCGTTACCATAGGCGGTAACGTGAGGCCAGTACCAACAGAATGAACGATAGAAGCAGAGAAGAAGAAGCGATATCCGGCCGACCCGGAAGTGATTGCCTCCGTTGTCGTGCCAGTGTCGCTCGCGGCTGTGTTCTGCCGACTGGACTATCAGACTAAAAATATTATTTTTAAAGCTGGATTAATGCTCTTTAATCAAATCTCGTAATCTCGAGGTTGGCACAGATTGGCTTAACAGTACAAGTAGTACAGTCAAAGGTTATGCTAAAAGGATAACACAAAAGGCCCCACTCAGTAGCATCAAAAGGTATATTTGCAGAGAAAAAGGACAGGTGGGGCC
Organism: Electrona antarctica; assembly: GCF_951216825.1. Classification (NCBI taxonomy): domain Eukaryota; kingdom Metazoa; phylum Chordata; class Actinopteri; order Myctophiformes; family Myctophidae; genus Electrona; species Electrona antarctica. The sequence goes on along the minus strand of NC_136792.1, from coordinate 14,954,921 downwards.
GGAGGGCAAAGGAAGCTACTACAAGGGCGTTTAAAGGTGTTCTGCTAATAGCATTTGTATTTTAAGGCCAGTCATTCTTTTAGGTTAGTTAGTTCTGAGTTTGGATAGGCAGGGAGTCAAGATCTGTAATGGGTTTTGGTACGGCATTCCACATTTGGTAAATGGTAAATGGTGCATTTATATAGTGCCTTTATCCAAGGTGCTTTACATAGATTGTGCATTACATTCACCCATTCACACACACATTCATACACCGATGGCAGTGGAAACCATGCAAGGCACCAACTAGCACATCGGGAGCAATTAGAGGTTCAGTGTCTTGCTCAAGGACACTTCGACACTAACTCTGGGGGAGCCCGGGTTCGAACTGGCAACCTTACGGTTACTATCCAGGCACTCTACCCCTGAGCCACCGCCGCCCGGCAACACTCACTCTACTCTGGCGAAGTCGCACTGAGCCTCTGAGTATCTTAAAGAGGAGAGAGATGCATGTTGCACTCCGTCTCCTACCCTGAGCCATCCCAGCCATCAATCATTATTTTTCTGGATCAGGGCCCACTTGGAAAATCTCAAAAAAGCGTCACCTGGTACTACTCACGTGGTACCAGGTGACAGAGGGCGCGCTGTCACTGTCGGTCATCTTGAGCGCGTCCTGCAGGTCAGGGCAGTGCAACGCCCCATCGTGCTGTAGGGGGATTTTCGTCTGGCCGGGCGCCACGGCCAGCGCCACGGCCAGCGGGGGCTCGCATCCTCGCAGAGACAGAGGTGGAGGTGTTGCCCCGTCGCGTGGCAACACATCCAGACGCATGGCGATCTTCGTGCACGAAGACTTGTTACTGGAGGAGAAAAAAACGCACCAGTTAAAAGGTAATTTTAATATATTACTATTAATATAGTTGGTCCTCATTAATTATAAGATCGCTCTCTGTATCGAAGAGGAGGGCTGTCTTTCCAGGAAGAGTAGTTCATAAATTAACTGATCTCAGAGTGCTCTGTGATGTCGACATCTGAGTGCTCTGGAATCAGAGTTTTTGATTTGTATTCACAGTATGTAGAATGGGTACATTTCAAACGAAAGCACAAGTCAATACAAAAACTGCTACGAGAATGAAACTTGTTTACATCAGGGTCCCCCATTTTCAAATAATCAGAACATATAACGACGTACAAATATACACTTCTATAGAGCAGATGCTTAACATGTAAGTACAAACACTTAGTTAGTAGCTTCATTTGTTGCTGTTTCCAAGTTAAGTTGCTAGCCTAGGGTAGTCTGAAAAATGGCTCAATCTAGCGACAATTTAGATTGCTAAATTGGCAAAACTGGAGACGTGTGAGACGAGAACAGGACACAGAAAATGGAGCAACACCACACACAGGAAACTCCCCACCACCTCATGAAGTAACATACTTTACACACTTTTAAGTGTTGTACACTGGATTTATGTCTATGATTACTGCTCAGTAGTTTGAGTGACCTATTTTTGAACCACAAGGTCAGAACTAATGTACTTCCTGTTCCTGGTGTCACACAGGTGTGTGTGTGTGCGTGTGTGCGTGTGTGTGTGTGTGTGTGTGTGTGTGTGTGTGTGTGTGTGTGTGTGTGTGTGTGTGTGTGCATGCGTGCGTGTGTGCGTGCATAGGTTTGAAACTATTAAATGCAACTTTCACCTCTGTGACTGTTTTACTGTCAGTCTATCGTATCCAACATGCTGTAAATATCAAACATATCAGACTGTTGCATGCATTTCCCAAAAAGGATGTGCATGTATTTAATTCAGCCTGACCAGAAACATTACCCCCCCCCCCCACACACACACACACACACTCTAAACTATAGAGTATACATTTCCATGTGAGTCAGGTGTCGTTTTGGAACGAAGCCAAAAGGCATTTTGTAAACCTGAGTAGATAAAAAAACCTCCATTACTCTAGAGGAAGAAGCAGTTCACTAACACACCTCTGAGAACACTTAGCAGATTACCGTCTAAACCCATCACACTGCGGTGGACGTAATGCAATAGGACTCCGTCCATGTATTAGTGTGGTTTACCCGCCTTATATCGATCTGCCCCTCTTATCTAATGGAGGGGTCTTCAATGTTGTTCAGGCCAAGGATCCCTGATAGTCCAGCAGCCAAGGGTGTGGAGCATTTTTGTCTCATCTTCTTAAAGCCACTATTTGGGGATTTAGGAGTGGGGAAAGGGTGTTCCCCCACTAAAGTTGGTATTTTGGTTACCTGTCTAAATCCCTTAAACACCTCTGTTACCCGTTATATTATGCATAGGTGTGGTTTGGGCGTTACACAATTAGACCAATCACCAGTCCACGTCCCATTGCCTTTAATAGATCCCTTATGCGTTGCCCGTTAGTGCTCTATTGCTTCATAGCCTCACTTGTGCTGCACCCCCCGCCCCCCATGTCGTTCTTTTTTTTTCCACACGCAAAGAGCCAAGAACACTCGTCTTTTCATTGAGTCACAACTTGCTCAAATCTAGCCCATTTTTTAAATTTCTATGTAAACTACGAAATTAGGGCTTTCATTTGGTATATAGATCGTGCGTGTAGACCGTCTCTACGGAACGGTATGAAGCGAAAAGGAAAGTTCGGCAAGTCGGATTAAACCATTTGCTGCGCTGGTGATGAACTGAAGAGCAAATGGAATCGCGCACGCGGCACAAGCCGCACAATGGCTGGCAGGCTGGCACAAATAACTTATTTGACTATACAATTATATAAACACAATGGACACAAGGAAGTGGCAGGCACTCACTTCAGCTGATTATAGGAAAATAACAAAGAGATGCAATATGAATATTGGAGAGATGAGGAGGGGAGGCAGCCTAACTAGTCTGTGCCTGGACATCTCCATTGAAGCGTGCGGTGGCCGCTCTTTACCAAACTAATTTGGTACGGCTTACGGGTGCTTTTAAATGCCACTATCGCTTTCCCAAATGTATGTGACCAAAATAGCATTTTAGGGGAAAGTGTGCCAACACGCCCATGACCACACCTCTAGGCGCAAATACCGGTATCAGCCAAAAAGATAGCTGGACGAAAATACCATTAAGGGACAGAGAAAGGTCCTATATTCGTAATCTTCGGGCAGCGGCTGAATTGCGGGCCGCGCTGCGGGTAAATAGTTTTTTTTATTGGCCTAAAATATTGAGTATACTGTACATACATTCATGAATCCACTTGCTGACCGGCTGTCGGTATTGAGCAATTTAGTTTTATAGGGGTTTATATGTGACCATACTGTACCAATAACATCCTACTGTATATAATGCAAAAATGTCAAGATTTCATTTTGCTTGTGATGTGCCAAACTAGGGGGTGTTCATGATTCTGAATCCATTCCAAGCATTACAGTTTTTCACAAAAAACACTCCTTGGATTAAAACCAGCCATAGCTGTCATCACAAATGTGAAGGAAGTAGGGAAGGGGACCAAGTTCTTTCCAAAATGGCGTGTACGCATAGAGCCTACTGTGTTCGTTAAGACTCTCGACAGAGTTGAGATGCACCGCGGTGGATTTGAACCGTTGGTCTCCACGGTCGTGGTGCAGGCACTTTACCACTGTGCCACCCGGGCACCTAGTCTCCACGGTCGTGGTGCAGGCACTTTACCACTGTGCCACCCGGGCACCTAGTCTCCACGGTCGTGGTGCAGGCACTTTACCACTGTGCCACCCGGGCACCTAGTCTCCACGGTCGTGGTGCAGGCACTTTACCACTGTGCCACCCGGGCGCCTAGTCTCCACGGTCGTGGTGCAGGCCCTTTACCACTGTGCCACCCGGGCACCTAGTCTCCACGGTCGTGGTGCAGGCACTTTACCACTGTGCCACCCGGGCACCTAGTCTCCACGGTCGTGGTGCAGGCACTTTACCACTGTGCCACCCGGGCGCCTAGTCTCCACGGTCGTGGTGCAGGCCCTTTACCACTGTGCCACCCGGGCGCCTAGTCTCCACGGTCGTGGTGCAGGCCCTTTACCACTGTGCCACCCGGGCACCTAGTCTCCACGGTCGTGGTGCAGGCCCTTTACCACTGTGCCACCCGGGCGCCTAGTCTCCACGGTCGTGGTGCAGGCCCTTTACCACTGTGCCACCCGGGCGCCTAGTCTCCACGGTCGTGGTGCAGGCCCTTTACCACTGTGCCACCCGGGCGCCTAGTCTCCACGGTCGTGGTGCAGGCCCTTTACCACTGTGCCACCCGGGCACCTAGTCTCCACGGTCGTGGTGCAGGCACTTTACCACTGTGCCACCCGGGCACCTAGTCTCCACGGTCGTGGTGCAGGCACTTTACCACTGTGCCACCCGGGCACCTAGTCTCCACGGTCGTGGTGCAGGCACTTTACCACTGTGCCACCCGGGCACCTAGTCTCCACGGTCGTGGTGCAGGCCCTTTACCACTGTGCCACCCGGGCACCTAGTCTCCACGGTCGTGGTGCAGGCACTTTACCACTGTGCCACCCGGGCACCTAGTCTCCACGGTCGTGGTGCAGGCACTTTACCACTGTGCCACCCGGGCGCCTAGTCTCCACGGTCGTGGTGCAGGCCCTTTACCACTGTGCCACCCGGGCGCCTAGTCTCCACGGTCGTGGTGCAGGCACTTTACCACTGTGCCACCCGGGCGCCTAGTCTCCACGGTCGTGGTGCAGGCACTTTACCACTGTGCCACCCGGGCGCCTAGTCTCCACGGTCGTGGTGCAGGCACTTTACCACTGTGCCACCCGGGCGCCTAGAGCCCTAGACCTTTTCATGTTTTTATTTAGAAGCACATCGAGTCTGTGCTTGTCGTATGAAATGTGCTATACTAGACTGTATGCCACTTATTATAAAAGGTTTTGTAAAATACCATTTCTGGAAAAAAATTCAATAATAATCAGATCAGTCCCGAAATGAGTTGTTGAGGTGTCTGACTATTGGTTGTCTGACTATCGGTTGTCTGACTATTGGTAAACTAATGCTTGGAATGGATTCAGAATCACAAAAAACCCCTAGTTTGCTACATAAAGCATAATGGAAATTTGAAAATCTTGCCTTGTATATGATGTTAATGGTATAAATTGCTCAATACCGACAGCTGGTCAGCAAGTGGATTCATGAATGTATGTACAGTATATAGAAAAAATACAATTTGCTCAAAACAAAGCTGCCAGACTGGTGTTGTACACATGCATGAGCGTCTCACTTGGCTTAGTGTCAAAGAAAGATTTTCTGCTAGTTTATTTTAGGCCGGCTCGCCGGAACCGGCACCAGCCCCCTGGGGGCCTGGATGTTCCGGGGACCCCCACACGGTAACTCTGTCATTTCTCGACCGTTTCGGACACGGGCGGCTTGCCGGAACTGGGCCGGCACCCTGGGCGCGTTCCTGTGGGTCTGGAAGTTCCGGGAACCCCCCGGGGACCCCTACACAGAGTTGCACTTACTTCACACAGGTGTGATTTTCTCTGTACAATTGGTCTACTCTTTTTTCCCTCTACACCAAACTTACAAGCTCACAATAGAACAAGCCCTCCCTATCTATCTACCCACGCACCCTTCCATGCATGGCTCACACCCTAGCAACTGGCGGGGAACGAAGGTATTCTGTCACAGCCAAGCATCACAAACATCCTGAAAGTGGGGAGTCTATCGTCTGGCATTTCAAGCATTCCCAGCTTGCATACAGCCGCCTACAAGATGTGCAGATAGAACTAGGAAAGACAACCAAGAGGCTCCAACAAGACATTGTAACTAAATCTACGTTTTATATGGTGCAGAGCTTGTTAGAGCAGTGGTGCGCATGCACTCTACTGTGGTATAGTACAGTGGTATACTGCATATACCACTGATTATGAGTATTGTCCAGTGTCCTTACCTTAGCATACAGACTTATTGTATTGTCCTTACTCCTTACCTTAGCATACAGACTTATTGTATTGTCCTTACTCCTTACCTTAGCATACAGACATATTGTATTGTCCAGTGTCCTTACCTTAGCATACAGACTTATTGTATTGTCCAGTGTCCTTACCTTAGCATACAGACTTATTGTATTGTCCTTACTCCTTACCGTAGCATACAGACTTATTGTATTGTCCAGTGTCCTTACCGTAGCATACAGACTTATTGTATTGTCCTTACTCCTTACCGTAGCATACAGATGTATTGTCCAGTGTCCTTAACTTAGCATACAGACTTATTGTATTGTCCTTACTCCTTACCGTAGCATACAGATGTATTGTCCAGTGTCCTTACCTTAGCATACAGACTTATTGTATTGTCCTTACTCCTTACCGTAGCATACAGATGTATTGTCCAGTGTCCTCTACAGCAGCAGGCTGAAGCCACAGTCTCTCTCTCTCCTTACAGAGGTGCTGGCTGGAGCTGCTGGCAACGCAATGTCACAATAGGATTAAGTCGGATTACAATTGCAGCCAATTAATTAGATTAAAACAGTCTGATTAGATTAAAACAAAAACAAAAATCTATCCATTTTGAAATAATTAACCATTATGTGCAGGGCTTAAAGCCAAAAGAAATCCCAAGACTGAAAATGAGTTTTTGCAAATCTGCACTGATCTCATTAAATGACCCCTATGGAATCCTCAGGACTGAAATCCGTCCCCAGGACTGAGAACTCCTGAGTGTTGCTATTCTGGGGTGAAAATAGCAGCTAAATTAACCCTATAGTGCCTTCTGCACTATAAGCACATAGTGCAGAAGAATTATTTGTTTTTAGCTTTGATTTAAAGGAACTAAGCAGACCTGCAGTTTTCTGGGAGTTTGTTCCAGTTATGTGGAACATAAAAACGGAACACTGCTTCTCCACAATTGGATGGTTCATGATGTAGCACAAGATCAGAAAGGTATTTTGGCCCTAAACCATTCAATGCCTATTTGAAATCAATGATGTGACAGACAGGCAGCCAGGGTAAAGATCTAAGAAGTGGAGTGATATGCTCCTCTATCTTGGCATTAGTAAGGAATCGAGCAGCAGTGTTCTGAATCAACCGCAGACGTCTGATCGATTTTCTAGGGAGACCTGTAAAGACACACTACAGTAGACTACGGCAGTAGCTATGGGCAGAGATGGGCAGTATTTGAAATACATGTATTTGAAATACGTATTTGAAATACTTTTTTGTATTTTGTAATTTGTATTTTGCTGGGATGGAAGAAATGAGATGTATTTTGTATCTAGATACTTTCAGATCTAGTATTTTCTGTATTTCAAATACATAAAATACTTTTTAATGTCATTTTACACAGCCTCAGGTTTAAACTGTAGGGGCAAAACACATAACCTGACTCCGCCAGATGGGGCAGCAGAGAGTACACTGGGTTCCCCCCTCCTGCTCCCATCTGGAAACTCTCAGGCAGACTTGATGCCCGGCCACAAAACGGCCTGGCCAATCAGCAGCAGCTAGAGGCGGGATAGCCGCTGCTGATTGGCCAGGCCGTTTGAGGCCTGGCAAGGAACGGTGAGCACAGGGCGGGCGGAGCCGTGGGGGCTTTTTACGTTATTTGCGCAGTGAGTGTAACGCTGCTCAATGGTGAAATCTTCCGCCAACCGCGTACCTTAGTGATCAGAATCAAGGACAGGCCTATCGTAGTAGACATTTCCACCACGCGGAAACGCCCCCCTTTCAAAGTGGGGGGGCGGCGGGGGTGTGTATATATATATATATATATATATATATATATATATATATATATATATATATATACACACACAATTGAGTTTTTTTTTATCCTTGTGTTTGTATCTATAATTTCCAGGGGCTATGCTTAAGTTTGTGACTAAAGCCACAACACAGCCTCCCCACTGGGAGCACTGTTTATACCAGTCAGTCTGTCATACCATCCCTCCCCACTGGGGGCGCTGTTTATACCAGTCTCTCTGTCATACCATCCCTCCCCACTGGGGGCGCTGTTTATACCAGTCAGTCTGTCATACCATCCCTCCCCACTGGGGGCGCTGTTTATACCATCCCTCTACACTGGGGGTGCTGTTTATACCATCCCTCCCCACTGGGGACGCTGTTTATACCAGTCTCTCTGTCATAGCATCCCGCTCCACTGGGGGCACTGTTTATACCAGTCAGTCTGTCATACCCTCTCTCCCCACTGGGGGCGCTGTTTATACCATCCCGCTACACTGGGGGTGCTGTTTATACCATCCCTCCCCACTGGGGACGCTGTTTATACCAGTCTCTCTGTCATAGCATCCCTCTCCACTGGGGGCACTGTTTATACCAGTCAGTCTGTCATACCATCCCTCCCCACTGGGGGCACTGTTTATACCAGTCTGTCATACCATCCCTCCCCACTGGGGGCGCTGTTTATACCAGTCTGTCATACCATCCCTCCCCACTGGGGGCGCTGTTTATACCAGTCTGTCATACCATCCCTCTACACTGGGGGCGCTGTTTATACCAGTCTGTCATACCATCCCTCCCCACTGGGGGCGCTGTTTATACCAGTCTGTCATACCATCCCTCTACACCGGGGGCGCTGTTTATACCAGTCAGTCTGTCATACACAGACAGACAGACAGACAGACAGACAGACAGACAGACAGATAGATAGACAGACAATAAATGTTTATACCTTATTCTGCTCTGTTTGTCTACTTAAAACTGTTTTAAACTGTTTCAAAACCCCCCATTTTTTCATGGGGGGCCCCCTTGCTACAATCATGCTTAGGGCCCCTTGGAGGCCAGAATCGGCACTGCATGTGCACATCTTGTTACCGGGGAAGACCGGGGGGTTTTCCAAATCACTGAATGCTCCTTTAATTGATAATCTATTCATCTTAGTCATTAGTATTGGTGGTAGGCCTAATCAATCAATCAATCAATCAATCAATCTCTTTCTACATTTTTCTTGAGGTAGAAGTCAAAGAGGAGTGACAGTGATGAATCAGATGGCCAATCCATTCCTTTGTGGGTCCTGTTTGATACAGTTATAGCACATTGATTTGCTTAAAATATAAAGTGTATCATTCTTAATAACCTTCAATGTATTAGACATTCTGACAGGTCATTAATTTAATATTTGGCAATTAATTATGAATTTACTTATCATTATATACATTTTAATGAAAATGTATTTTCATGTATTTTCAAAATACAAAATACGTATTTGTATCTCAAATACATTTCTCAGACCAGTATTTGTATTTTGTATTTAAATACATTCTGTGACCCAGTATTTGTATTTTGTAACAAAATACATTTTCAATGTATTTTGCCCATCTCTGGCTATGGGGTAGAGATGGTAACCGCAAGGTTGTCAGTTTGAACCCGGGCTCCCCCAGAGTTAGTGTCGAAGTGTCCTTGAGCAAGACTCTGAACCCCTAATTGCTCCTGATGTGCTGGTTGGTGCCTTGCATGGTTTCCGCCGCCATCTGTGTATGAATGTGTGTGTGTCAATGGGTGAATGTAATGCACAATCTATGTACTGTGTTGGATAAAGGCGCTATATAAATGCACCATTTACCATTTACTGAAGATGAATGCATGGACAAGTTTTTCTAAATCCTTTAATCCTTAATACATTCTTAAAGCTGACTTTGTAATTGTGTTCTTTGTAATTGTGTGGATGTTAAGATTCAGGTCTGAGTCCACGACTACACCAAGATGTTTGGCTTGTGTTGTGGGATTTAAACATTACCGATTGAAGCCGAATGACTTTTAATCATTCTTCCTTGGCTCCAAAGACAATGACTTAGTTTTGTCTCTGTTTAATTAAGGAAGAAAATAATCATTGATTGGTTCAATGCAATTTCTCAGTGTTTGTAGCCATACCATATAGTCGCCTGGTGATTTTTTGTGTGAACTCTGCATGTCATTTCTGTCCGTTCAGATGTAATGAACTACCTACAGTATACAAAGTGTCTAGTTTAGTACTGTGCCAGAACGTTCCGCCCAATTCTTCAGGCTGTGGTCAACCATGTCGAATGAAGCACTGAGGTATACATTAAGGCGGTGTGGTCGAAATCCTAATCCTGTTTAGTGCTAATAAGTTGCTGAAATAATGATAGGGATGCCATCAATCTTATAATTTAATATGAATAAATTGGCCCCACCTGTCCCCCCCCCGTCCCCCCTGTCCCCACACTGAAAACCACTGACACGTCAACAGGCTTAGGTTCATTACTATAACAAATGGTTATGGACTATTGCATTTAGTGGGAAATGATTAACTCTGAGGATGGTCTCTAAGTGGAATGCAAGCAGGTCAGGCAGTGCAATAGAAACACGCATATCATCTATAAAAATTAAACCGTAGCAACCGAGGCAAACCGAGGCAGCGGTGGCCGAACGGTTTGCGGAGCGGTCTTGATACCGGAAGGTCGCCATTTCGAATCCCCGGACCGGCACGTTAAAATTACCACCGCTGAAGTGCCCTTGAGCAAGGCATTGAACCCCTACCATGAAATGTTCTATGAGCAGGGTGTGGCTGTAAACAAGCATCTCGAGCTTAGTCCACTTCCCTGGGTAAACAAAGAACTTTGCTTTGCTTTAGCACAAAACCAAAACATCATTCAGAGATAGCCTGCACAGCAACGGGGAAAGCTGTTATGAACTCACCCAGAATACAATCAATAGGTCTTCATGCCATCAAAAGCACAGTAGTACTATATCATGGTTCAAAAATTGGGCTTTCTTTTTTGCTTTTTACCCCTTTTTCTCCCCAATTTAGTCATTATATGCCAATTAATTCCTCCCCAAACACATTTCTGTGTTGTTGTCCAAACGTCACTGCTGTTGTATCCTACTGGCTCACCTGCCAGTGAGGAGCCTCCACTGGGAGGACGTAGAGCCTTCATCATACTCCTCCAACCAACACTCACTGCTGTTGTATCCTACTGGCTCACCTGCCAGTGAGGAGCCTCCACTGGGAGGACGTAGAGCCTTCATCATACTCCTCCAACCAACACTCACTGCTGTTGTATCCTACTGGCTCACCTGCCAGTGAGGAGCCTCCACTGGGAGGACGTAGTAGAGCCTTCATCATACTCCTCCACCCAACACTCACTGCTGTTGTATCCTACTGGCTCACCTGCCAGTGAGGAGCCTCCACTGGGAGGACGTAGTAGAGCCTTCATCATACTCCTCCCACCCAACACTCCCTGCTGACAGTCAACGCCCCAGCCCGTAGAGTACGTGCAACGGACACAATGCCAATGGGCAATATGCACACAGAATAACTATTCCTACTTCCGGGACGCTTCCCTACTTCGGTGTTACCGATAATACTAATTAACCCATTCAGGCATGACGTCGAAATTTAAAAATAAAAAAAGTTTTCTAAATCATGACAATTTTCTAAAGATTTGAGGCACATTTTAACGATTTTTCAAAAATAGCAGACCTACAAGTTCATAGCGCGCCACTTGGTGGCGCGCTATGAGCTTGTAGATCTGCTATTTTTCCAAAAGGGGTTCCCGCCCAGAATGGGTTAAGGCTCTGTTCCATTTAGTGTGCAGTGCTTCTCAAACTTTTACACTTCAGGGACCCCCAGAACTCTGAGAGTGTACAAATGGAGCCTTTTTCATTTGTACACTCTCAGAGTTACACACCCGTACGGGGCCATTTGGAACCCACTCAAGGACACTTTGATACCCACTGGTGTAGCAGAGTGTTAATAGCATAACTAAACTAACTGTTTGACCATGATGGAACAGAGCCTTCATTAGTATGGGTAAACCCTGTGAAGGAAGTAGGGAAGGGGCCCAAGTTCTTTCCAAAATGGCGTGTGTGCATAGAGCCCACTGTGTTCGTCAAGACTCTCGACAGAGATTTGAACCGTTAGACTCCAGTGGTTCAGGCACTGTACCACTGTGCCACCCGAGCGCCTAGAGCCCTAGACCTTTACATTTTTCTGTTTTTATTTCGAAGCACATCGAGTCTGTGCTTGTCGTATGAAATGTGCTATACTAGCCGTCTAGCCCATTCTAGGCCGATTCTAAAAAATTGCGTCCAAATCCTAACAGTTTTCTGAAAAACCTATGTTTCTATGTCAGTGATGCTCAACTTCTTTCATGTCAAGGACCACCAGAATTATCTGTATGTGGCTGCGGACCCCCATTTGGAAATACGTTGTTCCAGGGACGCCACAGAGGTAAAGATTTTAGTTAAAAACGTTCGCTCTAAAAATATATATATATTCAAAGATTTGCGCCACATTTACAAGAAAAAATATAAAAAAATTAAATAAAATCAGACCCGTCTGAACTGAGTGGTGCTGTTGGGGTGTCTGACTATTGGTTGTCAGACTATTGGCTGTCAGACTGCCGGACTATTGGTTGTCGGACTATTGGTTTTCAGACTATTGGTTGTCAGACTATTGGCTGTCAGACTGCCGGACTATTGGTTGTCGGACTATTGGTTGTCGGACTATTGGCTGTCGGACTTTTCTGGCGTTCCCGCATAACGTCCGGGTATGATGATGAGGTCACGCGCATACCCTCTATTACTTGCATGAGAGGGGGAGAGATGGTGGAGTTACTGTAGCAGACAGTTTGAGGGTCCAATGGAGTTAACACGTTTCTTCCAAAGCACTTTTTACTACTTTCCATTGGTTCAAATATTTTTTAAACAACACACAGATGTAAAGAGTGTTCAATAGCACAGATTTATGCAAAAAAAAAAAAAAGTCCTGCATTTTAAAAGGGTTACCAAAAATGACGCCGCCCAACATACCTGTATCCGATTGGCTGCTCCAGGTCCTGGCCAATAAGAATGCGGTACCAGAAGAGGTTGAGGCCAGCGCTCTGGGAGGAGGTGTAGTTGTAAACTGTGGGATGAGAGAAAAGAGGACAGGACAGCCACCCCACCTCCCCCTCCAACACCTTCACTGCACTCTCCTCCACCTCGCCCCAGTCATAACACATAGGACCTGAGAGAGAGAGAGAGAGAGAGAGACATTCATTAACACTGCACTCTCCTCCACCTCGCCCCAGTCATAACACATAGGACCTGAGAGAGAGAGAGAGAGAGAGAGAGAGAGACATTCATTAACACTGCACTCTCCTCCACCTCGCCCCAGTCATAACACATAGGACCTGAGAGAGAGAGAGAGAGAGAGAGACATTCATTAACACTGCACTCTCCTCCACCTCGCCCCAGTCATAACACATAGGACCTGAGAGAGAGAGAGAGAGAGAGAGACATTCATTAACACTGCACTCTCCTCCACCTCGCCCCAGTCATAACACATAGGACCTGAGAGAGAGAGAGAGAGAGAGAGAGACATTCATTAACACTGCACTCTCCTCCACCTCGCCCCAGTCATAACACATAGGACCTGAGAGAGAGAGAGAGAGAGAGAGACATTCATTAACACTGCACTCTCCTCCACCTCGCCCCAGTCATAACACATAGGACCTGAGAGAGAGAGAGAGAGAGACAGAGAGAGACCTTTATTAACACTGCACCCTCCTCCACCTCGCCCCAGTCATAACACATAGGACCTGAGAGAGAGAGAGAGAGAGAGAGATACATTCATTAACACTGCACTCTCCTCCACCTCGCCCCAGTCATAACACATAGGACCTGAGAGAGAGAGAGAGAGAGAGAGAGACCTTTATTAACACTGCACCCTCCTCCACCTCGCCCCAGTCATAACACATAGGACCTGAGAGAGAGAGAGAGAGAGAGACATTCATTAACACTGCACTCTCCTCCACCTCGCCCCAGTCATAACACATAGGACCTGAGAGAGAGAGAGAGAGAGAGAGAGACATTCATTAACACTGCACTCTCCTCTACCTCGCCCCAGTCATAACACATAGGACCTGAGAGAGAGAGAGAGAGAGAGAGAGACATTCATTAACACTGCACCCTCCTCTACCTCGCCCCAGTCATAACACATAGGACCTGAGAGAGAGAGAGAGAGAGAGACATTTATTAACACTGCACCCTCCTCTACCTCACCCACCAGTCATAAGTCATAACATGTTCTGGTCTGAATCAGTGGAACAACTAACGTATACTATCAGGGCATTCACTTCTAGTCATTTTTACTAGTTGACTAGTTGCCTAGTTTACTAGTCGACTAGTCGACTAGTTGTTTAACCACCTATTATGTTTAAAAAATAAAAATAAAAATAAACTTTTTTTTTGTTTTGTTTTTTTGGAAATAAATATTTGTACATTTAAAAACTGTGTACATTGGTGACTATAACTATAATCTACCTGATCTTGAGGCCTACAAAATTGGGGGAAAAAAATAAATAAAAAAATTAACTATTTTTTTTTCTTATCAACTAGTCAACTAGTACCAACAAGGTCGACTAGTGGATTTACTAGTCGACTAGTAAACTAGTCGACTAGTTGCTTAATGCCCATTCCTATTCGGTATCACAATGAAAAAATGTTGATTGATTGATACAATAATGACAACAACAAAAACAAGTTGTGATTGTATTATACTGCAGAGTGTACTTCCGGGGTAGCATGCACTGGCTGAGCAACTTCCTTTGAAATGAATGGGCAGGTGTGTGTGTGTGTGTGGGGGGGGGGGGGGGGGGGTTCAATACTCTCCTGCAAATATTCAGGGTTCTTCTTTTGGGCGGCATAAAACAAATGGTTTCTCTTGTTGAACAGCTGGGAAATCACAAAGTAGACTGTTTTTTGTTTTGACTGAAATGAACTGTGGTTGGGAACAATTGCTTCCTTGTTCCTTTTGGCTGAACAACCGGGGAATCCCCAACTTTTGATAAATGATTCTGGAACTGGGATGAACTACTTCTTCCTTTGATTTAATGGAACCTTTGAGCATTGAACTATAAAATGTGGTTAGGTTTATTTAATTTTAGTTTAACATTCACCTCAGCTCCTCCCATCAGCCGATGGTCGATCATTGATTAAAAGCCTTTATCTCTCCATCAAACACAGCTTAGTAGATGTAACCACTAAATGCTGGACAGGAGGGGCCATTAATAGTGCTCTGCCAATTACTGGCATGCTCGTTAAACATGCTGGACGACTCTTCAAGGATATTACAGTTTCATTTCATTAGCGGACAGACACACGGATCTGGACGGGTGTAAATCTGTTTTAAAGCTGTTGGAATTGCCAGCATGGAGTAGCTGTGCTTTTAGAAACTCATAAATCATCCACATTAAGATACTTTTACCTTATGATCCTGACACCTTGAATGAACCGTAATAAGATGTTTTTCAAGTACACTTGGGATGTTTGTATAACAAATTATATGCCCACCAAGGCTCTGTACAGCTCAAAATTCATCACAAATACATAAAATAAAAGATAGAATTAGAACAGACATTAGAATATGGAAGAAAATACCCAATTCATTAGAGCAGTGATTCTCAACCTTTTTAATTTCAAGCCAAGGACCTCCAGTTTGATATACATATAGGCCACCGACCCCCATTTGATATAATTTTATCTCTGGGACCAAAATGGTAAGGTCCTCAGTAATAATGTAAAGTGTACACATGAAACCAAATGGATCACTGGGAGTTACAGAGCCATAAGGATTCCTTTTGGTTCCTAAGTATCAATCATTTTTGCCCCCTGGAACCCCCTCAAGGACCCCTGGATCGTCATATTTGATCTGAAGCTGCTTCTAAGCTATGCAAAATCAGATTTGGATGAGATATGGCTTTATTTCTTTACAACCCTGACTCTAAGGCCACAAGGTGACTGGCATTTGGTGTAATATTGAAGTAAGCAGCCAAATAAGGAGTCGGTTTGTCCTCCAAAATGGTTCCTCCATAGCCACAACCACAAGGCCACAGCCAAGCCACAAGATAGGTAGTAGTTTCCCCAGGACACTGAGGCTTAATGCATGACCTGACCAGACTGAACAGAATGCTGTTTCAGGTGTTTCCTGTGGAGCACCATTGATCTTTTGAGGCACCAAATGCCCAGAGAGGCAAGTGGAACTGTGCCAATAACCTCAACACACCAATGGGTAAATCACCTGTAAAATGTATGTAATAAAAGCATGGGATACGTTCTGGACTAATCCAGCTGACTGTTGATATAGGTAGCTACCTATATCAACAGTAAACAACCGGAAACTATTTCTGATTACAGAGCACCAACGCAACACTGTTTAACGTGTGCAATGTAAAAGCAATAAAACACTAGGGTTCATGTTTTATGATGGTTATTGGCACGGCTGTGAGGTTCCACAACACTCTGCTTCGCGTCGTGTCCTACGCACCATAAAGCACTTCCATGTATTATGGCTTAATTAATTAAGGAGGCACTATAATGTTTAGCATTGGGACACTAAGGTAATGGCTGCTGAAAATGGGGCTTTTTGCAGTTTTATGTGAATAATAATTCATCGTGCAGTTCAGGCACATCCAAAAATATGTTTTACCGGCGCTGGATCACAAAGACAACTAGAACAATCAATCCATTGTAGGCTACCTGACAAAGACCTTGGACAGGTCCAAGCGTTGTCATAAAGGGAGCTTTTAAATTAATGGTGCAGATTCTTCCCTCTTTCTAATAATTAATTATGCTTCATTTTAGTGCCATATTCGATGCAATTGGCAGTGCCATCAATTGATGGCAGTGCCATTAGGTTTGCCTCCTAGTTTTCAGTTAGCATCTAAATCCGGTATCTTTACATTGCCTTATATGTTTTGTTCATTAATCCTGTACATGTACTGTATGTTGTCCCTACAAAATAAACAAATACATCAAGCTAGTTTGAGTTAATTCAAGTAGGCACGGCAGGCGGGAAGTTACTATAGAGATACACCAATTACAATAAAGGGGATGCACATGCAGATCTGACACACCAAAGGTATGACATGCGGAAACAACGGTGGAACATGCGCTGTGTAACGACTCACCGAGTCTAGGACGGTTATTTTAAATAAGGCAAGGTGGTAAAAGTTATACGTAGGTATTCTGTGGCATACTGTGGCAAGATAATGGAAAACAATAATAGTGCTATTTACATGTATTCAATATGAATTAAATGGACTTTAACAAACATAAATGACACACGGAGCAACTCAGGAAAATAAACAAAAGCATTCTAAAACTAACCTTGAATTTTAGACGCTAACCTAACAAACGAAAATAAGACAACAGTACCCTACTATTGCCTACTCTAGTTGAATCTAACAAAATATGACTCAGTACAAAAAGCAGGCTTCCGTGGCCCAGTGCTCAGACATACAGAATGATAAAGGACCCCACAAATAACCAATTTTGAATATCATATAGGTGCTTTACTGGAAATTGCTCTCAGGAACAGCTCAACTGATCGTGATGTCATCAATGTCACCCTACTTTGTATAATTCCTCCTCTTCTTCAGTCTTCAGTTCCAAATTTGTATTTCCACTTTGTTTACAATGTCCACCATTGTTGATTTTCCAAGCTGGCATGGAATGGAAACAAGCCTGGTTTTATCTAGCATCAGTATTATAATGACTCAAATATTAAATAATCTGCATATCAGCACCCCCCCCCCCCCCCCCCCCCCCCACCTCAGGACATTGTCTAAGGTCCTGAGGCCTACCATTGCGTGGCACATCTATGCACGGAATGTCTATGTTCACAGGCTTCTGTGTGCGGCCTAGAGGGCATCTGAGCATGTGCGGCAAGTCTTACACACAATGCGTTCGGGAAACCCAGCCCTTTTCTGTATCGCATCAAACAAGGGCCAGCAAAGTGGTTAGTGGCCAAAGACACATCGCAAGCATCCACACAACCTCCCAGCACGGACAAAACACGGTCAGTGGCCAAATACACATCACTGTCTGCCTTCCTTCAAAATGTACACTTTGTGTGTGTCTCTCACTCGGACACACAATATTCACAGAGAAACAACAACACGGACGCGTGACGTTAGAGCTTCTAGTTGTATACAATTGTATATAATATGTAGCGGGGGGGTCCCTGCTTCATCTCTCTCCTATAGGTAAGGGAGGAGATGCAGTATGGATGGTGGTGTTGGAGGTATGGAGGGAGAGAATGATAGAGGGAGGTACAGAGGGAGAGGAGGTGGGGGTAAGGGGGTGGAGCAGGTGGGATGATGAATGTTGCCGTAGTTTTTAATAGAAAGACTAATACCGTAGCAAGGAAAATGTGACAGGGCAATCTTACACATTCACATTCACACTCACACACACACACACACACACACACACACACACACACACACACACACACACACACACACACACACACACAGCGGTCGACCTCCATGCTAATTAATCCCCGGCAGACCCTGAAGTCTTCCTTCAAACGTCTCAACATGCAGCTCCTCTACCATGAAGAGCTGCTACACTGTGTTCCACTGGGTTGTCTTTTATTGGGTTCTACCGTGTTCCAATGGTACTCGATTATCAATCTAATATACGACAGAAAATGTGGCTGTCATCGACACATGCAAAAACGTCCATCTGAAAAGTGTCAAGTGTTGAACTCAGGAGCACTTATTTTGGTTCACTCAAGATCCTGAGCCTGTGTGCTGTAGGTTTGAGAACAAATGCTTTGTTAGATCACTTGACAAGAAGGCAGGAGGAGCGCTGACAGTGAGTCACTAGACCAATGAGTGTCCATGTCACTGCAGTCTAATGTAGCTCACCAGTTAACAGGCTACAAGCTGCTCCCGAGTCCCCCCTGGGTAGTAGTAGGCCTAGGACTTCCAGGATAATTATCCTGGAGTTGTTGGCAAATTGAATCGAAGGGGTTCAGAGGTGGAATAAGCCATGGGAATAACTGAACGGCATTCATCATGCTATTTATACAGGAGGGGGATTCGCGAAGCCACATTAGCCGCTGGTCAAGGCACATTAGCTGCTGGTGTTGCAACCAGACACAACAACATAACAAATGACGACTATTACTTTCCTTTGATGAGTCGATGTAAATATTCCCTTCCTGATATAAATACACAGAAGCAGCCAACGTGTTCGTATAAGAGTCATTAAACAATAAATGGTAAATGGTTCATCCTGAGCTGAAGTGTCTAAACTGAATTAGGTTTAAGCCATATCAATTTGGGGGTCCTTGGCACAAAAACGTTTGCGAAATACTGGTTTAGGAGGCATTTGTAGAATCGGCCTCAGGTCTTAATGGGTTAATGGGTTAAGGTCAGAAAGACTGCATGCTTATGGAACCCACCGCTTTACTACGGAGACCCGCTGTGATTGGCCAGTAGTCGCTGTGATTGACAGTTCTTCCTTCCTAGCGTTTTTGCAACTATGCCTAAACCTGAGTAAAACTATGCCTGCCAGGAAGCCAATCAGACATAAGGTGGGTAGGCGGGTCTATCCTATAATGTTGGTGGGATCCATACTAACTATCTGTTCGGTGCCAGTGCAGGTGCTCTCCAGGTTGGGGTTTTTGGCCACCAAAATGGTCCTCAGCAGGAGATGAGGAATAGCTCTGGTATATTACAGCCAACCACTAGCAGAATGATGCCAGCAGTGTTGGCAGCCATCAAGTCCCTTCCTCTGCCATACGTATATTCAATTTGCGTACAATAATGCTTAGGCAATTTCCTTTACGAGATTGTTATTTTTCAACAGCAAGGCACCAACCGTCAGGAGCAGTTAGGGGTTCAGTGTCTTGCTCAAGGACACTTCCACACTGACCCAGGCGGAGCGTTCCAATTCCCTCCCGAGTCCCTGTCCTGCATTGTGTCAGCCAATCAGTGATGTGGAAACAACGGCTAATCACACCTGTCACTCACCTGATTGTTCAGTGGACTGACTGGCGGCTAGGCTGGTCCCTCCCACCAGGACTGACAGACACAGGACAATGATCCGGAGAGTCCTGGGAGAGACAGAGAGAGAGAGAGAGATTTAAATCCTGTTCTTTCCTGAAGTGAAACACCTTAATTGTACGCACGCACGCACGCGGCGCGCGCGCACACACACACACACACACACACACACACACACACACACACACACACACACACACACACACACACACACACACACACACACACACACACACACACACACACACACACACACACACACACAGGCCATTAACAGTATCGCCGCGTATTACAAACCAACCACAAAAAATCAGACCTGTCTGAAGTGAGTGGTACTGTACTGTACTGTACTGTACTGTACTGTACTGTACTGTACTGTACTGTACTGTACTGTACTGTACTGTACTGTACTGTACTGTACTGTACTGTACTGTACTGTACTGTACAAGCCCTCCTCGCCTGTGTGTGTCTGTGTGTTAGGCTGTGCAACAGTGACACAGTGACACCAAACGCTACAACGCTATTTTCGTGCTCGGACAGACCCAGGGACCCAGGGACAGACCCAGGGACAGACCCAGGGACAGACCCAGGGACACTCATAGCTGTCTATAGGAGTGGTTGCACCACTCAAAAAACACAGACTGTACTGTAACAGAAAAGCGGAACCTGAATCTTTATCAATTTAATTTAGGAAATAAACTAGAGCCAGATAGAAAGGGATGGATAGAGGAGATAGATGGAGGAAGAGAAGGATGGCAGAGGAGAAATCATTATTGTCCATCCATCTCTAATCCAATCATAACTCCAATATTCATTCTATCTGCATTGATTTCACACTTACTCAATGTGTGTGTGTGTGTGTGTGTGTGTGTGTGTGTGTGTGTGTGTGTGTGTGTGTGTGTGTGTGTGTGTGGTGTGTGCGTGCGTGCAAGCGTGCGTGCGCATAAATAAACAGAGGATAAATGAATGTACGTACAGTCAGAGAGATGACAAGATAGATACTCTTTCTACCATATGTAACATGGCAGAAACTAGAAGGAGTGAAAGACGTGAAGACGTGATGTCAGAAAAGAAGAGGCAGAATTAGGAAGGGAGAAGAGAAGGGAAGGGAAGGGAAGAGAAGAGAAGAGAAGAGAAGAGAAGAGAAGAGAAGAGAAGAGAAGAGAAGAGAAGAGAAGAGAAGAGAAGAGAAGAGAAGAGAAGAGAAGAGAAGAGAAGAGAAGAGAAGAGAAGAGAAGAGAAGAGAAGAGAAGAGAAGAGGAAGCCTCACATCTGCCTTTGTAATGCATATTGCCCCTGGCAGATTAAGTCTGGCCCTTCTCAATTGTGGGAGGACTTCACGGCCGAAGTCGTGGCGAGCCAACCAGATTCGTCTGGAACCAGGCTATAACCAACCAGGACCCAGTATGCAAATACTGTATGGGGCGGGACATTGCAGAAATAAATCTAATACTGAGAGGGACGAGACTAATAATATCCATGCAGTGATATTAGTATCGCTACACGAGGCTAGGGGGGATGTACATAATATTGTCTCCATCGGGCAGAAACCATCGTATCTCCACTTTAACTTTGTATGTGTCTTCATAAATTAATGTCCTCCTTTGTCATACCACAGTGTCACACAAAAGTAGCAAAATAGTCAATCTACAAGCTGACTGCAATGTGTCGCATAGGTCTGCTACTTTTGGCTATTTCTTTTTTTTTTTTAAATCCTGAAAGGTTACAGTCTTGGACATGCAAGGTTTCCAGCCGACAGAGACGATAGCAAACTGATGGTTTAGTTTCACGGTTGAGACAGACAGTGTGTGTGTGTGTGTGTGTGCGTGCGTGCGTGCGTGTGTGTGTGTGCGTGCGTGCGTGCGTGCGTGCGTGCGTGTTTTGTGGATCCCAGGTGGGTCATACTGTACAGAGCCTCAATAACAACATCAATCACATCATTTTACAACCACAGCAAGCTGACACACACACACACACACACACACACACACACACACACACACACACACACACACACACACACACACACACACACACACACACACACACACACACACACACACACACACACACACACACACACACACACACACACACACACACACCCCGTCACAGCTGGTGACTTCACACTGCCAAACTGTGCCTGGCAAGCTGTCCACCCCCGCCCTGTGGGGTGTGTGTGTGTGTGTGTGTGTGTGTGTGTGTGTGTGTGTGTGTGTGTGTGTGTGTGTGTGTGTGTGTGTGCCTGTGCGCGCGTGCGTATGTGTGATTGGATGAAACTATCATCCTATCTGCTTAGCTCAGCTCCATGCTGACAGGATCATGCAGTATGATAACCTACAACACACCTCTTCGTAGGGTTGACACCATCGTAGGGTCGACACCATCGTAAGGTCGACACCATCGTAGGGTCGACACCATCGTAGGGTCAACACCATCGTAGGGTCGACACCATCGTATCGACACCATCGTATCGACACCATCGTAGGGTCGACACCATCGTAGGGTCGACACCATCGTAGGGTCGACACCATCGTAGGGTGGACACCATCGTAGTGTCGACACCATCGTAGGGTCGACACCATCGTAGGGTCATCATCAGGAACATGTAGTTTGACCATTATTTATGCAAATATTTGCAATTCGCTACCGTTTTTGGCATTGGTGTGGGTCCAAAGAAAAAAGGTTTTAAGTTTTGAAAGTATTGACAACATGTTCCTACAGATGTCTGTAGTAAAGACGGGGTAGTAAAACAACCGTTAGTTTGGACTGCACATAGCCTGTGCAGAATTCAACACAGAAAACAAAGTGTGTTCCTGATCTTCTGAACGGGAAATGTGTTTCCTTGTTAAATTCAGCACAGACTGTTTACTGGCAGCCCGTCAACCACCTTCTGACAGAGACTGTGGGTGGCTCACAGCCATGTGTTGCCAGATGTTTTGAGAGAAATAAGCAACCAGGTCTAAGAAACAAGCCCAAAAGAAGCTATATATACATATATATATATATATATATATATATATATATAGCTTCACGCTACGTTACTGCCAGTCTCTTGTCTGTATTAAAAGTTTGAGGGACGTGAGGGTCCTGTTATATATACCATATGAGTCAGTGACAAATTAGCCTTTCTTGATTGTCTTGATCTTAATAGGGGTGCGACGGTTAATCGATTTAATCAATTATAAAAAATAATTAACAGACTAACCAATAGAATAATCGCTGAATTAATCAATAGTTGCAGCCCTAATTCTTTGCTCCACCAATTAGACCCACCAAGGCCAAGGTCACATCTCAACATGACACGCTTGTAAATCAGCTATTTTTGCAATTCGACATACAGGGAAATATAAAGGATTTAATCGGTTAAACTTTGTTTGAGGGGGGTGCCTGAAAATCGAGTGGTTAAGGCACTGATCACTGACAGTGAGTCCCTCGTTAAATTCTCGTGCCAGGGGGACCATTTGCTGTTCCCTATGTCCAACTCCTTATTATAAAGAAAAGCCCCTCAAAAGATAACTTTAAAAATGTGTTTGACAGTTTATGTACTCAAGGCTAATGGCAGGTGTTCCAAGGTATCAGTGTCCATGCTGATCACTGCTGTGTACACCAGGATTTCACCACTGGCTTTAGTTTATGCATGCTATTACTGTCAATAGTTTACTGTTTATTGCACCGTACAGCTTTCATTGATTTCTTTCCATTGTTTTTTTATTTTTTTTATATTGTTTTAATTTCCTGTACTGCCATCATCATTCTGTTATGTTGTTGTCTTGCACAGCAGTACAAAGGCAATAACGTTTCTAATCTATCTTCTTATTATATTTTGGCTCTCTCTCCCCTTCTCTCTCTCTCTACCTCTCATAATTTTTCCAAACACACACAGAATATAGGCTCCACAGCAATCATTCATTAATACTGCCAGAGACTTTGGACAATTCAGGACCACGGACAGTGACCGTGGTCAATCAATTTAACACTGCACCTCATCACAACACAATGCAACTTCATCAGAGCAGAACGTCAACTATAAAAAAGAATGCCGACATGCATTTTGCTAAAGGACTGTAAGGAATATAATAATAATAATGTAGACTGCCTCAGTGATCACCAGACGATAGTATATCAGTTCCGCTGATGTTTTATTATTATTTGACTTTTTTGACAACCTTTGCATCGGCAATAATGTAGCAGAGGATTTGATTTGTAACCACTTTCAACCTGGCATCCCTATTTTGGGCATGCACAAATCTTCAAAAGTTAAAAGAAAACAAGCTATAAGCTCACAATGCACATGCAATGATGTGACACATGAGCTTGTAGATCTACTATTGTTTTAACACTATTCAAGCTCACAAAGCAATGTAGTCTACTGTGTGAGCTTGTAGATTGATTGATTGATTGATCTCTAATGACAAGCCCAGAATAGGGCTGATAGTGGTTAACAATCAGGACACGTCGACTGTATGATTGCCGATGGTGAAGTAAAACTATAGTAGCCGTGTCGGACGGGCTCTACTTAAAACCTTTATTTTGCTCTATCACTATGGTCCTCATTCACAACGGCGTTTACGCTCATAAAGTGACGTTACGTGAGCGGAGCGTGAGCGGACAGGCATTTACGTGGATTCCCACATTACGTGGGAATTCATGAACTTGAACGTGAACTTGACGGTGACGTGGGTTGGTCGGAAATTCCGCTGAAAGCTGCGCCACCTCTCATGGTCGTGTACGGCTTGCGTAGATGTATTAAGAAGGCTTTAGTCTTCATGCTGAATCAATTAAAAGTCCCCAAACCTCAGATAAAATATGTAGGCAAGGCATGTGTCCCCAACATTGGTCGCACATAAAAAAATTATAGCCTATATAAAAGCCAAGTATCACTTGTAGGCCTATGCCTAAATGCATGCATTCTAGAGGCAGGTTAGCCTAGAGTCCCATACAGAAACTGCCCCTGCAAGCCCGACACCTTTTTTATTTATTTATTAGGATATTTCTAGCATGCGCGATTGCGCTGCTCACTTGACAGCTTTCTACTCGCAGTGCAACGCGCTGTGAGCTTGTAGATCGGCTCTCGCAGTCTCGCGGACTCGCGCTGCATGTTAAAAAACAAACTCACAATTATAATAAGAACATACACTTATCTGCATTCTGCACTGTACGAATCCAACGTTGTTTAGTGTAGTAATGTCTGCAGTATTGAAATTGTTTTGTTACGGAGCTCCTTTGAGTCAGTCTGACTGTCGGTGTGAGGGGGGGGGGGGGGGGGGATTACCCCTATATAAAAAAATAGAAGACCACATTAGCCTATTTGAATGAATGGCATCAGCGTGTTTGAAAGTCGGCCAGTCATATCATAGTTTTAAGCCAGCTCACCTCCACTCGCGCTTGTTCACAAACATGACGGACAGACAGACAAGAAAGACTGTTGCATTATTATTACCACTGTAACTCGCTGATCAGCATGTTGACAAAGACTCAGCCAATTAAAGTTTCACGTAGGCCTAAATGCCTTTGCTGCAAGCACCTATCTGCCTCCATTTGCGTCGTGGTATTAATTTATAATAATGTATATTGATCACATGCGGACGCCACACAGAATAGCCAACTCTAACCTGCAGCTGAGGAAACATACAACGTAGTTGGATCGGATGAAATAGCCTATAGCCTAGTCCAAAAACGAATTAATCCCACAAGAAAAGAAAGAAAGAAAATATGTCCTGTGTCCATGCATGTCCATATATTTGCTTTCCAAATCCGACGGGATTGCAGGGAATCAATCACCGCAGTAGACTAATCAATAGGGCCTTTTATCATTGCCGAGTTTTAATATAGCATTTGGTCGTGTGGTGAACAGTACAAAAACTTCTTTCTCATTATGTGAAAGTAACTGTAACATCAGTTAACTTATTAACGTTCTGACATTTAACAAGGAGTGAAGTAATGCGTGCCAAGTTAGCAAGTTTCGTTTATAATTATATACATATAACTCGCTGTAACGCGCTGTAACGCGCTGTTTGCTTGAAGATCTGTCCGTGCAGAGACCCGCCTGTCAAAATTAACTGCTCTACAAGCTCATCGCGGCTGTTGCAGGCTATGATGACGTATTTCTATATTTCCTGTTGCCTTATATGGTGTGGGATGGGCGTTCTAACCAGGCGACACCAGGCGAATCGCTTGGGAAAAATGCGGAAAGGCTACACTCTGCGATCCGCACAAATGAAGTGATTACACCAGCTTCCCTGAATAAGACGGGAGCAAATCGCAGCGTGATCGGACAGAGAAATACGATGATATTTAGTATCTGTTTACGCATACGTTACACTGCGGTGTATTTCTCCTTTGTGAATGAGGACCTATGTCACTACCATTCAGGCATTCTATGTTGTGATCTCTCAGAGTCTGGCGTTGCCGTCACCCAGTGTTTTCTCTGTTGGAAATTCAGCCAGGCCAATGACGATGAACGCAAACAGTGCGAGAAATTCTGAAGCAGTTTTGACAAGAGTCCCAAGAATAGTGAAGTGAAAGGTAATGGATTCAGGCTTAGTGTCAGGATATTCAAAAATCCACAGTCTACTGAAATAGTTAGTGCTACACCCAATTCGGTGATGTATCAAATTATATGCATTATGTTATGTACAGTATAGGGATGAACTAATCAGTGAGGACTCCCTCTTCGGCAACGCTCCTCTCACACCAGCAGACTGAATAATGAAGTGAAACCAAATGGAAATTGACGCTGCACTTCAGGTTAATCCTTTGAGGATATTCTTTTCTTTTCTTTTTTTTTCTTTTAACTGAAGCGTTTATTATTGTATATTCCTGCACAGAACATACAATATAAAATATATAAAAGAAATCACCTCTCCTTGACACCTCAAGGAAATCAGCTCTCCTTGACAGCTCAAAGAGAGCTGACTCAGTGCTATGGCCTAAAATCTAAAGCCCTGAACCCAAAAACCTGACTTAGGGGGGGGGGGGGGGGGGGGGGGGGGGGGGGGTTACGCTATATATTCTATTGAGTTAAATTATTGCTAAACATCTGCATTATTTACCAGAAGTCTACACAATTAGAGAATGTATAATAATTTGTATTCTGATCAACATTGGCCTATTATCTCTCCTAATTGTACCAACGTCAACACAGCATGGAATTGTGGACAAAATCTTATCCAACGGTAACAACATATTCTTTAGTTTTGCGTCTGTGAGGCAAAATCTCTTAATAGTGGTCCATGGCTCAAATGGACCTTGACATGAAAAGGGTTGAAACCCACTGGTATGGACTGCTTATATGTTCACTGAGAGTCTGCAACGGCCTATCCTTAAATCAGCTGACAGTAGAGCACGCTCTGCTCGCGACTTCTGTCCTATTAGTATTTAAATATGAATGAATATGTAATATAACAGACTTTACTGATCTGTTGGTATAATAGTCTAGACAGCTGAATTGACACTCATTCTAAAACGCAGAGCGAGAGAAAGCACCAGTGAAGCTGCTACAACAGATACATACATATTAGTTCATATAGATTTATGCAGGCGACAGGGCAGACACAGGGGACCAATTAAATACTTTTACTGACTACTGGGAGAACAGACATAGAATCACAAAATAGGACCATGACTGCATTCCAGAGCCATTGTCTTTAGTTTAGTTACCAAAGCTCTGGAACGTTCTGTCCAGTAACTTTATGAATCATTTGATTGTAATGGACACTCCCAGTTAAATATTAACCACTTCCAACCAATTATTTTCTTTTGAATACAATTCTGTTAAGTTTTCATCAACAGAAACGGCAGCTGTCCGGCAGAAACCAGCTAACTCCTTTTTTCCTTTTCTTCAAAGGCTCAACGCTATTGAACATCCTTTACGTCTGTGTGTTGGTTAAAAAAAGATATTGAAACAATAAAAAGTTTTAAAAAGCACTTCTAACAAAACCAGCTAACTCCATTGGATGCTCAAACTGTCTGCCAAATATACCTTTTCAGACAATTCCATTTTGTTCTCCATGTTCGAAATGAAATGCCCAAAACAAGGAGGAGCAGGTTGAAGTCTATATAGCAGTGGTTCTCAAAAGTGGGGTCCTGGGACCCCCAGGCGTGTTTGGGGTGGTTCCAGGGGGTCCCCAGCACATTTTAGTAATAGGCCTATCTCACAGCATTTCCCCGCACCCTTTTTACGCCCCCTTTTGTTGATAGTGGTGTTATTTTTTTTGCGGTCCATAGGCTTCCATGTTAAAAGAGGTATTTTCACAAGCCACAAACTACCGTTTTGTAATGGTAAGGTTTATTCTACTTATTTGAGTTGTTATACCATTGTGTTTTCTTCATATTATTATCGGTCTTTGACATTTTAACATTAGGAAATGTACTTAGATTCTCCAGAGAAAAAAAGTGGTAATGCCTAATGTTAAAAATAGTACCACAGACGAAAAACAGTCTAAGTCCAAATTTCAGACTGACCCCTCCACGAAAAGGCCTCGTTGTCCTGAACCCTTATCTATCATTTATATATTATGGATCAATAGTGTGGACTTAGACTGTTATTCGTCTGTGGTACTTTAATGACACCACTATCTACCGGAAGTGGGCGTGGAAAGGGGGCTGTGAGATAGGCCTATTAGCATCACAATCATTTTAACCACTTGAACCACCTTTGGCTATTCAGATCTACAAGCTCACACAGCGCATCACTTTGTGCCACACTGCGAGCTTGTACATCTGCTATTTTCGAGTCTTAAACAAACATTCAATTCCCATTGACAATGAATGGAGAATCACGTCATGATGATGTACGATGATAAGAGCGCCCGTCACTTCACACAGGTGTGGTTTTATTGAACTTAAATACATAAATCTTCTCTTCTGGGCGTCCCTGTGGTACAACACCTTTTCTGATGGGGGATCTACGGCCAAATGCGTATCATTTTGGAGGTCCTTGTCATGAGAAGGTTTGAGAACCTACCGGTCTGAATCAATCACTGGTATTAACCCATTCTGGGTGGGAACCCCTTTTGGTGTTAGCATTATGTTATGCTTTAGCTATTGAAAAATAGCAGATCTACAAGCTCATAGCGCGCCACTTGGTGGCGCGCTATGAGCTTGTAGATCTGCTATTTTTGAAAAATTGAAGAACGACTGACATAGAAACATAGCTTTTTCAGAAAACTGTCAGGATGTAGAAGACATTTTTAGAATCTGATCTCAGGTCAAAATGGGTTAAACAATCATGTTGGAGGTCCTTGTCATGAAACGGTTTGAGAAGCACCGGTCTGAATCAATCACTGGTATTAATCAGGTATCTATCACTCAGCAGGTTTTAATCTTTAGATCTCATTAGGCATTCTGCTGCTCGTACGTTTTTCTCAAAGCGTCTCATTAGTGCTCAGAGCCGTCGATGAGCCCAGTCGATATGGAAGATGCGCTTTTTACTTTGTTTTAATGACTCAAATTCCTACTGTAAACTCTAATAAGACGGTCCCATCGATCCCACAGTCTGGAACACAGGCAGCGATTAGCCGCGGCTTACAGCCGGACTCCCCAGAGAGAGAGAGAGAGAGAGAGAGAGAGAGAGAGAGTGAGAGTGAGAGAGAGTGGGGGAGAGAGAGAGAGAGAGAGAGAGAGAGAGAGAGAGAAATGACAGAGAGATAGAAAATGGTCATTTGTTTTAAAGGAAATCAAATTACACCAACGATCGATACTGCACAGCCTTTCTGCTGCCAAAAGTATTTTAGTCAGTCAGTCAGTCAGTCAGACTATGTGATACTATTAACAGTGACTATTAACCATTTATTTAAAAAATATATATAAATAAATAAAACTACAAAATGCAAACAGCGTTGATACTACATTGACATTGGGGTGGAAACCTCATAAAACTGTTCAAAATTCAAACATATCGAAAGTAGCTGATCTATACAAGCTCAGAGCGCTGCTAATGTTAATATGTTTGTGTGACGCTCAAGGATGGCGTTAATTTATGAAAAACCCTGTCCTCACTATTCTGGCTCATCTACAAGCTCGCAACTCGAATCATTGAGATTGGTGGCCAATTAAGTATATACGACAGACTCCTGGGGGGATGTATGTAGGCTAGTCTACTACAGGATAACCTCGTCAAATAGGACTGTATTAATGCACACAACTGTATATAACTACCTTATGTATGATGCATAATGTATTTTCATTCAGCATTATGAGGGCAAACAAATTTGGACCAGAGGTTTCCGACCACTGGTACTAGTACCATTAGTGGTACTTGAGCCCCCCTCTGAGTCGCCCAAAAAAGACAAAAAAGTGGAATGAAATATTTATATTAATACAGGTAGTTCTTCTGACCAAGCAATTGGTTGAAATAGGCTCTCCAGCCGTGCTGAAATGAGCATGACAGCACACCTAGCCGTTAATAGAAGATTTGAGGACGGATTAATCACATTAGAAATATTATCAGTTGTGCTGATTTAGACAGAGTTTCGTCAGAGCAGCAGCAAAATTGGACTAGGAATTGAACAAAAACAACATTTTCCTCCTGTGTGAATAGCTGAATAGGATGGGGCAAGTCTACGCTCCTGTATTTTAACAGCAGTTATTATGGTGGTACTTGGAGAGCCACTCTGTGGTAGTACTGAAACCCCTGGTTTAGACGATGAAGCTACAAAGACCACATTTATCCCATGAAACACTGATATTCTGATCAAAACAATACTACTACTAATAATAATAATAAAGCCTACATAATTGTATGCATATGCTTAACACAAGACTTAAACCAAGAAACATGATATACACTATTGGCATATGCTGAATAAATAAAAAACAGAAACATGATAGTATTCCAGGTAAGATAACATGTATATTGTGTTCATTTTAAAAACATTATAAATTGGGTTACTTACATTGACAGCAGGGTTGTGAGCAGCAGCAGCTATAGGACGCCAGTGGATAAAACGTGTCCCTATCCGTTGCTGACTCAGATCACACTGAGAGAGAGAGAGAGAGAGAGAGAGAGAGAGAGAGAGAGAGAGAGAGAGAGAGAGAGAGAGAGAGAGAGAGAGAGAGAGAGAGAGAGAGATGCTGGGTGAGGGAGGGAGGGCATGGGGAACCTTGGACAGATGATTTAGTGCTCTGTTCAAAAACACACTGTAAATTGTTGTACACAGCAAACGGATAAATAAAACCGACAAGGTTTACAGTATATGACTGTGTGGAGACTGGAGAGAGAGAGAGAGAGAGAGAGAGAGAGAGAGAGAGAGAGAGAGAGAGAGAGAGAGAATATGAGTAAGAAAGATAGAGAATATGACTGAGTGACAGAGAATATGACAGACAGAGAGAGAGAGAGAGAGACAGAGAGAGAGAGAGAGAGAGAGAGAGAGAGAGAGAGAGAGAGACTATGAGAGAATAATATTCTCATATTATGAGCGAGAGAGAGAGACAGACAGACAGACAGACAGACAGACAGACAGACAGATGCTGGTGTTGGGAATGGGAACTCATCCATAAAACCACTCAGGACTCACAGCCCGCCTGTATGTCTGTCTAATTGTCTGACATTGTCTTATAACGTCTCTCTCTCTCTCTCTCTCTCTCTCTTTCTCTCTCTCAAATGTTTTTAACTCACTACAGTACGTACATTATTAATTGCCAACTCCAAACTGCTCGATCGTCCATAAACTATCACTCTATTAAACGATGTTCTACTGTATCTCACGAGCATTTTACATAGCCTACCGGTAATGTGTTAATGTTAATTATTGCAGAGCTATTACAGGTCTATAGTGATACAGTAGCCTACTACACAGTAGCATAGTAGGCTACTGTAGCTGTGCGTGAATCAACAACAGCGATCATATTTCACAACTTCTTCATTTCTGAGGAGAATGTTTCAGTATCTCAGATGTTACACTTACAGTACAGTACTTACTTACTGTAAGGTCCGGCCCAACAGAGCCCGGCCCCGGTCTCTGTTCAGGACAGCTGTCAGTAGCACTGGCTCCATGCTTCACTGTGGGTTGTTGTTTTCACACACATTTGTTCAGCATGGACTCATTATTAGTGTTTGTGTTGTTTCTTGTTTGTAGGAAGTAAGAGATGATTCCGGGTACTATAGGCTCCTCCTCCTCCCAGCGTTATTTCCCAACCTTTGAATGACTTGAATTATCTGTCTCTCTCTCTCTCTCTCGCTCTCTCTCTCTCTCTCTCTCTCTCTCTCTCTCTCTCTCTGTCTGTCTGACAGTCAATCTGACTGTCTGCAATAACATACAACTTTTACACAATATAATTTCATTTTGTATACAGTAAAGACTAAAAGTCACAGCCATGTATGATTCAATCAATTTCAATGTAATTCATTTAAATGTTTTAAATGAACATGCATGAAAATAAAAATCTGTTTGATTTTTTTTTTCTGGCCAAGTGATTTTATTTATTTATTTAAAATAAATAAATAATTTGTAAAAACACTGAAACACTCATTTACCAACTTAAAGAGTTTTTTTTAACTTAAGCTGTATAAAATACTTTTGTTCATTTTTGACCCCTCTATCACACGGAACTATGTTTTACCAAAAAAAAATGTTCCATGTGATGGAGGGGTCAAAATTTTACGAACGTTGCGCTAATATTTTAGAAATAGGTCAACAATACAAATGACACTATAGTTTTGTGGATTAATTTACTTTTAATGCATGGCCCCTGTGCCCCCCACAAAATGACCGGAACCAAAACCAGAGTAGAACTCCCACCACGGGACTCAGGCAATCAATTAATACAGTTGCAACCACTATATTAATGGCAAGTATTTCATACAACTTAACTTAAAAAAATCTGAACTATCCCTTTAAGCCCTATTTTATACATTGTCTCTTATGCTTCAGGCAAGAAAAAGCAGATCTACAAGCTTGGAAACACAATTAGGCTATACCGATAAGACGCCCTGAGGGCGAGAAGCACGCATCCGCCTGGGTGACGGCAGACTGCTGGGCGAGCGCTGGCACTCTGGCATGGGTGGTCAGATCAACATATGGAATGTCAGAACAGGTCAGCTCCAATATATGGAGATCTAAGGGTGGCAGTGGGGGGGGGGGGGGCAGTTTGATTGATTGATTGAAATATTTATTAACAGTTTGCAGATACTGTACATTTCAAGCACAAACTCAATACAAAGGCTGTTAACTGTGAGTGGATGACCCAATTAAGCATTACACTTGTTTACAAGAGGGTCCACCATGTTCAATTCATCAAAACATTTAGAGACGTACAAATAGACACTTCTATATAGACAAAGAACAGAACAGGAATTCATCATAATGGAGGTAAAAAGGGAAAAGAAACATATACAGTGAGGGAAAAGGGGGGCCAGTTTAGAATTGCAGCCATCCGTAGGTGCCCTTTGAGAGCGGTTTTGAAGGAGTCAAGGGATTCGCATGTCTTAATGACTGTTGGTAGGGTGTTCCACATTTTGGTGGCATAGGAGCGAAAATAATTGAGTCCCTTGTTTGTGCCGAATCTGGGTTGTACATGGTTCGTTGCACTCCCTCTGGTGTTGTGGGTGTGGACTTCGTTAACATTAAGGAAGTATCTAGACAGGTACATGGGTATCTTGGTGGTGTATCGAATCTTGTGGACCAGACCCATTGCAAGGTGCTGTACTCTGTCGTCGACCCTAAGCCATTCCAGCCTGTCAAAGTGGGCAGGGGTGAGGTGGGTTCGGGGGGTGTGGCCAAGTAGGAGCCTGACCAGTTTGTTTTGGGAAGTCTGGAGCCTAGTTTTAAGGGCCTTTGAGGTGCTGTGGTACCAGGAGGTGCATGCATAGTTAAAGAAACCTTGTACGAGGGCTCCTGTTAAGGTCTTCAAGGTGTTTTTGTTGACCAGTGAGGAGATCCTGTAAAGGAATCTTGTTCTTTGGTTGACTTTTTTGATTACATTGGTGGCCATTTTATCACCGGAAAGATTAGCCTCCAGGATGGAACCTAGGTAGGTAATTTCATCTTTACGTGTGATAAAATTGTCACCCACTCTAACCAAGAAGCCATTTGCCTTGCTGAGATTACTATTAGAGCCAAAGAGAATGGATTCAGTTTAGGTCTGGCCATATATGGAGCGTGTCTTGAGTGTACAGGGTTTGATGAGGTCAGATCGACATATGGAGTGTCAGAACAGGTCAGCTCCATATAGAGATCTAAGGGTGGCAGCGGGGCAGTGTCTTGAGTGTACAGGGTTTGATGAGGGCCCAGGTAGGGCCGGGCCTTCATTTTCGGGCCTGATGAGAACTCTATTTTTCGCCGGCTGCCGGGCGCAGCTGCACTAATAACTTTGGGGCAGGCCCGTCTAGAGTTTGAATGGACAGGTATCAGTCAAAAGGGAGACATCGAAGAGGAAGGATGGATGGGGAAGGATCAACATATGGAATGTCAGGTCAGCTCCATATAATGGAGATCTAAGGGTTTGAGGTTTGAGGTCAGATTGCTGTTGCAGTTGCTGGCCGGCTCCATTCAAGGTTCAAGGTTCAAGGTTGGACTTTATTGCTACATCTTATGTACAGGTACAAAAAAGTAAAACTTATTTTTGTTTGGCTTCCTTTACAGACAATGCAATATAGCATAACATTCAAAACAACAAAAACACAGCAAGCACAGCAAACAAGAATAAAGAGAAGAAGAAGAAGAAGAAAGAGCAATCAAGGAGACAAGGAGTAGATAAATAACATATGTACAGGTGCATGTTTTCCCTGTAGTAGCAAAGTTAGGTAAACCTTTTTGTGAACTGCTTCACAGTAGTTTATGCTCCATATAGTTTAGTTTAAGAAGGTGCAATTTGAGCATGATAGAGCGAGAAGAGGGCTAGCATTTTACTTTTCCCGGCTTTGCTCTTCGCATGTATCTGATTGTTCGGGGAAAGAATTGCTTTTTCGCAGTCTATTTCCATTGGCTTTGAGACTGCGGAAGCGGTTTCCATGCGGCAGCATCTCAAAAAGTCTGCGGTTGGGATGGTTTGGGTCCTTCATAATTCCACGAGCTTTGCTGACACAACGATCGTCGTACAGGGCTTTGATGGGGGGGAGATCACATCCGCTGATGCGTTCGGCTGTCCACACAACCCTCTGTATTGCTTTGCGGTTGAGGTCGGTGCAGCTGCCATACCGGGCAGTGAAGCAGCCAGTCAGGATGCTCTCTGTGGTGCCTCTGTAGAAAGCTTTTAGGACTTTGGGGCCCATGCCAGCTTTCTTAAGTCTCCTCAGGAAGTAGAGGCATTGTTGTGCTTTCTTCACCACCCGCTCTGTCTGTACTGCCCAGGTGAGATCCTCAGTGATGTGCACCACCAGGAATTTGAACTCTCTGACCATTTCCACTGCAGCACCCCCAATCTGGATGGGAGAGTGGTCTCTGGGAGGTCTCCTGTAGTCCAGGGGTTCTCAACCCGTGGGTCGCGACCCCTCAGGGGATCGCCAAATTATTTTGGGGGGGTTCCCAAATTATTACAAAAAAAGAAAAGAAAAAAAAAACCTTTATTATTATTATTTTTTTTGCAAATGAAGAGTTTACATAGTAGTACATGCATAAACGTTCCTTAATGATTATATCTGGTTTCAGTATTCATGTACTGTATGATATATTTTCTCTATTATTGTATCCACCAGGCCGGAAGCATGGGGAGAGAGGATGAACCTCTGCCCCAAAATTTCAGAACGGCCTGTTATAGCGCCACCAGGAGGCCGACTTTTGAAAAACACTCCTCCAGATTCTGCCCAAAAATCCCGCAAATCGTTACACACCATCTCTATAGTCATGTGTTCAAGATGGATCTGTCCGATATTTCATATTCCATCCTGGCTTTCGAAGTTTGCAGGATTGGCCCGTTTTGAACAAAAAGCCTAAAATGGAGCGTGCAATTTACGTGAAATGTTTCACAGACTTTTCTACTAGGCTGAGGAATATATCCCACCCTTTTCACATTGGCCTGTTATAGCGCCACCAACAGGTGGATTTTTGCAAAACACATTTTTGGAACAAAATGCCTCAAATCATCCAATTGCCATCAATGGTGTAAGAACAAATGGCACCCTTTTCCAATTGGCCTATTATAGCGCCACCAGGAGGCCACAACCTGACCTGGCCTGGTGGAGACCTGTGCCCCGAGGGGCACTTTTTCGAGTTAAGGTCGTGAGAAGCGACCTTAACTAACTTGCAAGGCGCTAGTTGGGAGACTTGGGGGAGAGAGTGCATTTCTAGTTGTTATTGTTGTTATTGAAAATATCTAAATAAAGGCTGTAAAGTTAGAGGCACAGGGATTTCTATCCCATCCAAATAATTATTTATTATTTGCACTTAATTTTTGTCATGACCTCAGTGACCTTTAAAACAAACACACACACACACACACACACAGTTCCTGTAGTTTCCAAGGCAGTGCATCAATCTACCCATCCTTATTACAACATCGCCATCTAGTGACTAACTGTTGTCATAATCTGTTGGTTGAGGTCTTGAATCTGATCTAACAGTCATTTCTTCTTTGCATGGGAGAACTGTGGGAACTGGTGTTCTATCCTGCCAGGACCTCTGGTTTTATATCCTACCAGGACCTCTAGTAGCCTACTGATGGTTTTAGAATTGATATCCTACCAGTACCCGTAATGATGGTTTTATATCCTACCAGGACCTCTAGTACTGCTGGTTGTATATCCTACCAGGACCTCTACTGCTTGCTTTCTATCTTATTTTGTTTTCAAATTTGCATACAATAGGGACATGAGGGTCAATTATATCGTTGACATCATCTGTTTTTGTTATTACATAATTTGTGATATTATCAAACATATATGCACAAGGAAATGCACATAATGAATAAGCAGGGATCAAACATACTGTAGCTATCCTCATGGCCATACGAATGAATGACCAGAGAGCTTGGGATCATCAAAAGCAGAGGCAAGGACGTAAAAAGTGTAGGCCTACAACTTGAGTAAATGTTAGTTACTTTCCACAACTGCTTAACTGTAGAGCTGTCATAAACCAATCACACACCTGGCCCAGGGCTTGTATTAAGCTCTGGGATAATTCAACCTTGTGAACATAGCTAATAATGATGTTGTATGAATCTGTAAGTACAGAAAAGTACAAAAGCAAGTGCCTGCAGTACATAAAATGTACTGCATCTTGTCAATGCAGTGGCACTAATGAGCCAGCAGGTGGAGTACAATGACATGACATGAACCCCAGCATCCATATTCTGGGGGGATAGAGTTATAATATATCGGGAGGAACATTTGCCAAACATAGCAGATCTACAAGCTCACAACGTCGTCGCGTTGGGACATGTTGTGAGTTTATAAATCTGCAATTTCAGGGTAATTTCTGAATTCCGGGTTTAAGTGGTTCAAAGTTGAAAACCACAGAAGCTAGGGAATCATTTAGGTATAAAAAGTAGAACATGACATTGTGTTTTGTTGTGTGGTGTTTGATTGTATCTATATTGTATTTTGTGTAGGCTTAGGCTAGGGAATTCACTTCTAGTCATTTTTACTAGTTGACTAGTTGCCTAGTTTACTAGTCGACTAGTTGTTAAACCACCTTTTATGTTTAAAAAAAAAAAAAAAAAAAAAAAACGTTTTTTTTTCTTCTTATCAACTAGTAAACTAGTCGACTAGTTGTTTAATGCCCTAGCTTAGGCTAGTACTATAAATTATTTCTCAGTGGACAGTAAATGTCTTACCGTATTCATAAAGTAATTGTCTTGGATTGTGACATGATACATACTTATTGATTATGCATATTGTATGACAAATATTATACTGTAGGGCTGCTGATTTGTTTGCATAGGCTCTAATGCAGCCTGACAAGTTGCTGGTTCGATTGATTGATTGATTGATTGATTGATTGATTGATTGATTGATTTAACAGTTTGCAGAATTACAGTACATTTCAAGTACAACTCAATACAACAACTGTTAACTGTGAGTGGACGACACCATAAAGCATTACACTTGTTTACAATAGCTAGGGCCCACCATTTTCAATTCATCAAAACAATTAGAGATGTACGAATACCTATAGCCTATAGTCAGTACAGGAAATCATCATAGAGGAGGTAAAAAGGGAAAAGAAACATACAGTATACAGTGAGGGGGGGAAAGGGGTAGGTGGGGGATTCAGATTTTACGGGTCATTACGGATTCCAGATGTCCTATCTTCACTGTACTATCCAACATAAAGTCAGAAAAGCCCCCCCGCCTCCCCTCGAAATAAAATTGATCACCTTTGACGTTGAATGCCACTTTAATAGAAGTCATGAGTGACATTCAAGGTGAGTGTGTGTGTGTGTGTGTGTGTGTGTGTGTGTGTGTGTGTGTGTGTGTGCGTGCGTGCGTGTGTGTGCGTGTGCGTGTGCGTGTGCGACTGTGCGTGTGTGTGTGTTTGTCAGGTCGGGTGTCAATCATCTCTGAGTAAGTGAAACATGATGCTGCCAAGATCTCATTCAGTCTCATATACTGATGCTGTGTGTGTGTGTGTGTGTGTGTGTGTGTGTGTGTGTGTGTGTGTGTGCGTGCGTGCGTGCGTGCGTGCGTGCGTGCGTGCGTGCGTGCGTGCGTGCGTGCGTGCGTGCGTGCTTCTAATGTATGTTAGAAGCTCGGAGCTACAGAATGAGCGTACGAGCGAACATACTGGGGCTAGCCATTGCCCAGGTTATTACATGAGTAAAATTAGGCAGTAAGTAAGTAAGTAAGTAAGTAAGTAAGTAAGTAAGTAAGTAAGTAAGTAAGTAAGTAAGTAAGTAAGTAAGTAAGTAAGTCAGTCAGTCAGTCAGTCAGTCAGTCAGTCAGTAAGTAATTATAGAGGCTTTAGATATTCTGGGCCTATACTAAATTTAAGTTTTGTGTTTGCGGCAGCTTCAAAGAACTGGGGGGTTATGCCCAAATATGGACATGCCAGTCTTCAAAGGATAACATGCAAAAATGTGTTGTTAGGCAACGGTTTCTGTTTGTGGTTTACGTCAGACCAGAGCTTGAACAATGGGACAGACACCGAGACAGAGGCACTGAGAAAGACAGAGACTTGTTAGCATCGGGATAAACAGCAGATGGTTATCCTGAGGTTTTGTGCGCCAGTTATAGTCTATATGTAGCCTACATTTAACATGTTCATATGGATGTGTTACTAAAAGAACTCGTCTCTCAGCGGCAAAATTAATTCATATCACAGAATTCCGACGTGAAACTTGCAATGATGAACCGGAGCGACGCATTGAACAGAACAGACGCAGTCAGTGCTTTAGAGGTTCAGATCGACACTAACAGCAATAACAACAACACTAATACAGTCTGTCAGTCTGGAGGTGGAAGCAGAGCACTGGCTGAGACAAACCAGGCAGCAGCCGTCATCGAGGACGGACACGATCTGCAGGATGACCCCTTTGTTCTAGCACTGCTAACAGAGATGCAGATGGAACAGATGGAACAGAGGAGTCAGAAGGAGGAGAAGATCAGTCAGTTTCAAGACAGCATTCGCAGCCGTGTCAAGAAAGCTCACGTCCTCAAGCGGAAGCTCCAGAGGCAGAAAACATCCCAGCAGGTGGACTGTGAACAACGATCGCATGAGTCGCCTCAACAGCCTAAGAATTCCTCCCAGCAGCAGGACTCCCATCTGTTATCCCCCTCCTCCTACCTGTCGGCACTGGATGTTTGCAGTCCGCACGCTGACAAGTGGGAGGCCCCGGACTCCGACAACAATGGAGAACATAGAACGACAGAGCAGCGTTACCAGCAGCAGCCCAGTAAAGACGTGAAACAAGTCAGACACAGACTGGCCAAATGTCAGATCCTCACAGACAGAGAAATGATGTCAGAGCTTCCAACCAGAGATAAACCCATTTCTAAAACGCCAGGAGCAGGAGACAAACCGAAAGAGGGAGATGTCCCCTGGACCAGTCCACATGACTGTCCTCTCGTCCAGCAGAATGTTCACCCAGGACAGACCAGAGTTGCGTCTCGTGGTGGTCTGGTGACTGGCATGGTCCCCAGGGAGCATCCCGGAGCTGGTTCGAGGACCAGTCACACAGTCCCACGAGTGTTTTGGAGTCTGGCCGATTTGCAGGAAATAAAAGAGCAGCACCTGTCTCGGTTCGCCAGGCTCCGTCGTCTGTTCATGGACATCGAGAGAGAGCAAGTGAAAGAGCGTCAAAGAAGAAGCGAGCGCCTGGAATGCATCGCAAGGATCAAGAGAGAACGCGAACAGACACGACTGAAGGAGGAGAGGAGCCTACGGAAGCAGAGAGCAGCCGTGTGGAGAATGGAGGAACGAGAGCTGCTGGTCCTGGAGCGACTCCAACTGGAAGAGGAACAGAGGGCAGCAGAGGTGGAGGAGAAGAGGAAACCTCAAGTGAAAGACAGAACAACGTTTGCTGAGGCCCTGCGAGCTCGGCTGAGGGAGCGACTGCCTCAGGAGAAAGTGGTGGACCTTCCCCCTCTCTGCTGCTGTGGGGACGCGTTCTGGGACGCCAACCCAGACACCTGTGCAAACAACTGTGTCTTCTACAAAAACCCCAAAGCTTATGTCAAGGCTCTGCAGTCTGCGGTGTGCGACGCGGGCCTGCAGGAAGGCAGCTCTGCTTTTTATAAGCAGTTCTGCGTGTAACACTACTAACAACGCATAATAACCATGGCATGGTATGACACCTGTCTTAAGACAGGTACAATATAATGATGCAAAGCCTCATAATGAAGCTACATAATAGTATACAGTAGTATACACCTGTACAATAACCTGTGCTATGCAGAACAACAAACACACCAGCTCACCAGCTGGTGACCAGCACATCAGATCCACATCCCTGCAGTATCACATGCTGTAGTCGAGGTCTTAATTGCTTGCACCCGGGCGGCAGTGGCTCAGGGGTAGAGTGGCTGGTAGAGCAGCCGGATGGGAACCATGCAGTTTGATCCCCGGCTCCCCGAGAGTTAGTCTTCGAAGTGTCCTTGAGCAAGACTCTGAACCCCTAATTGCTCCCGGTATGCAGGTCGGTGCCTTGCATGGTTTCCTCTGCTATCGGCGTATGAATGGGCGAATCTAATGCACAATCTAAGCAACATTTAACATGCAAAGAGGAAGGTTTAAAAGACAATCGAGGATAACAAAACACGCACGCATGCGCACACACACACACACACACACACACACACACACACACACACACACACACACACACACACACACACACACACACACACACACACACACACACACACACACACAAAACAGAAATGTATTTCTGTGGTCCCCTTACACAAATCGATTGACATACATAAATAACTCAACAAAATAATAATAAAAACCAAACATAATTTACCTCAAATAAAATCAAAATAGAATACATTATTATTATTATTTAGATGCATTGTTATAACATATTAGCCCAACATAAACAAATTAGGAGCTACTAGCATGCTCGCTCTTCTACCCTCTCAAGTAGCCATGATTTAATTCTAACTTCAAAGGTGCTTAGGGTGGGAATTCGTTTGATCTCTATGTGCAGGTTGTACCATTGGATACATCTATATGCAACACAAATTCTCAGGATTCTTTATTTAGTTTGTTCTTTTTTTGTTTGTTCTTTTGTTTTTCTTTTTTGACCATGTCCTCATTCAGGGCTCTGACAGCTGTAGGGAAAAATCCTTTCTGACAAAGGCGATGCGCATGATGCACATCCACTCTCACCCATGCACATGGTGCACATCCACTCTCACCCATGCACATGGTGCACATCCACTCTCACCCATGCACATGATGCACATCCACTCTCACCCATGCACATGATGCACATCCACTCTCACCCATGCACATGATGCACATACACTCTCACCCATGCACATGGTGCACATCCACTCTCACCCATGCACATGATGCACATCCACTCTCACCCATGCACATGATGCACATGCACTCTCACCCATGCACATGATGCACATGCACTCTCACCCATGCACATGATGCACATCCACTCTCACCCATGCACATGATGCACATCCACTCTCACCCATGCACTTGATGCACATCCACTCTCACCCATGCATGCACATGATGCACATCCACTCTCACCCATGCACTTGATGCACATCCACTCTCACCCATGCACATGGTGCACATCCACTCTCACCCATGCACATGGTGCACATCCACTCTCACCCATGCATGCACATGGTGCACATCCACTCTCACCCATGCATGCACATGATGCACATCCACTCTCGCCCATGCATGCACATGATGCACATCCACTCTCACCCATGCATGCACATGATGCACATCCACTCTCACCCATGCATGCACATGATGCACATCCACTCTCACCCATGCACATGGTGCACATCCACTCTCACCCATGCACATGATGCACATCCACTCTCACCCATGCACTTGATGCACATCCACTCTCACCCATGCACATGATGCACATCCACTCTCACCCATGCACATGATGCACATCCACTCTCACCCATGCACATGATGCACATCCACTCTCACCCATGCACTTGATGCACATCCACTCTCACCCATGCACATGATGCACATCCACTCTCACCCATGCACATGGTGCACATCCACTCTCACCCATGCACATGATGCACATCCACTCTCACCCATGCACA
This sequence comes from Electrona antarctica, assembly GCF_951216825.1. Lineage (NCBI taxonomy): Eukaryota > Metazoa > Chordata > Actinopteri > Myctophiformes > Myctophidae > Electrona > Electrona antarctica. The sequence goes on along the minus strand of NC_136792.1, from coordinate 14,912,554 downwards.
TGATGCACATCCACTCTCACCCATGCACATGATGCACATCCACTCTCACCCATGCACATGATGCACATCCACTCTCACCCATGCACTTGATGCACATCCACTCTCACCCATGCACACGATGCACATCCACTCTCACCCATGCACACGATGCACATCCACTCTCACCCATGCGCATGATGCACATCCACTCTCACCCATGCACACGATGCACATCCACTCTCACCCATGCACACGATGCACATCCACTCTCACCCATGCACACGATGCACATCCACTCTCACCCATGCGCATGATGCACATCCACTCTCACCCATGCACTTGATGCACATCCACTCTCACCCATGCACATGATGCACATGATGCACATCCACTCTCACCCATCGATGCACATCCACTCTCACCCATGCACATGATGCACATCCACTCTCACCCATGCACATGATGCACATCCACTCTCACCCATCGATGCACATCCACTCTCACCCATGCACATGATGCACATCCACTCTCACCCATCGATGCACATCCACTCTCACCCATCAATGCACATCCACTCTCACTCATGCACATGATGCACATCCACTCTCACCCATCGATGCACATCCACTCTCACCCATGCACATGGTGCACATCCACTCTCACCCATGCACATGATGCACATCCACTCTCACCCATCGATGCACATCCACTCTCACATATGCACATGATGCACATCCACTCTCACCCATCGATGCACATCCACTCTCACCCATGCACATGATGCACATCCACTCTCACCCATCGATGCACATCCACTCTCACCCATGCACATGATGCACATCCACTCTCACCCATGCACATGATGCACATCCACTCTCACCCATGCACATGATGCACATCCACTCTCACCCATGCACATGATGCACATCCACTCTCACCCATGCACATGGTGCACATCCACTCTCACCCATGCACATGATGCACATCCACTCTCACCCATGCACATGGTGCAGCACATCCACTCTCACCCATGCACATGATGCACATCCACTCTCACCCATGCACATGATGCACATCCACTCTCACCCATGCAGGTGCTGGACAAACAGAAATGCAACAGGACGAGAATAAAGCCTGCAACACAGGTATATTCCTCAGCTCCACGTGTTTATTGCTGCTGCAGCAATAATGCTATGCCTTCCAGGCTACTGGTATTTTACTGATGAATTGAGTACATCGGGGTGTTAATAGAGTTTTCAATGCCATCTATTTTTACCAGATGGATTAAAGAGGCTATTGTATTTCTTAAAACTAGAGACAATCAAATACACACTTAAAGAGTCTGTTCAAAGAGACTTGGACCCCCCTTCCTTGACTATTACGAACGTAATAGTCTCCCGGAGGAGGGTTGCAAGACCCGAAACATCCAATGATTCCAGATACGGTAAAAACACTGATGATGTGTCCAAGTGTGTACATCAGCAGATGTTTCACTAACTCAATCAATCCATCAATCAATGTTTTCAGCTCAGTCAAATGAGCAAGTGTAACACCCAGGATTCGAACCCAGGTCTCCCGTGTGGAAAGCCGACATCTTAACCAGATATTAGACCAGATATTAGACTTTTGAGGCCATCAGGCTGAGGCTGTGAGCCACTCTGCTACACTCACCCGTCACCCCCCTTTTGAACCCCTCCCACAGGGAAACCCTTATACAGGTCACACCGCCATTGTAACACCCAGTGATCGAACCAGGGTCTCCCACGTGGAAAGCCAACATCTTAACCACTACTCCAAAGTCCAAAGGCAATTGCCTATGGCTCGGCTCGGGGGAGATATTAGACTTTTGAGGCCATCAGGCTGAGGCTGTGAGCCACTCTGCTACACAAGGTTATGAACCTCTCCACAGTGACACTGTGTCCTCTAAGGACTGCCCTGTATCCCAAATAGGCCTACAGCCATCACTGGCTCAGGTTCTACCATCACTGGGTCAGGTTCCATTTCCACCACGTGTCACAGGATATTGCACACTTTTAAATATAGGATTTCAAAACATTTGATAATTTCTCTCTCTCTCTCTCTCTCTCTCTAACCATCTACAGTAGGAAGTTAGGAAGTTCTTTGAAAGACCAGGAGAACACCCCCCATGTTCTAATCAATCAGCTAACAGGATTAACAGCCACCCATCAATCAGATGATGATAGTCTTGATAAAGCATCAAAATGACTACACAGCTAGGCTTCAACAGGCCGCTTCCTCATCATAACGGCATCTTCCTGTGCAAATGAGATTCCAGTCACAACAGAATGTGCACCTTCTGTGTGACTGAGAATGCATGTTACTGTGAGCATAATACAGTACATTCCATGCCAATGATGTCACACATTTTACTGCTGACTATTAAAATGAAACTTTGTCTGTAAGGGGGCGGGGCTGCGCTGTGACAGAGAAGAATGGCCAGCCGCCGACGGGAGGTGTATGATCATTGAAGTGACATCTTTTATCTCTCTCCACTCTCAACCTCAGTTAGTCCTAAAGGGATGTCTGTGTTAGAGTTTCTTTGTTGTTTTGCTTCCGTCTGTCTCATGGCGCCTGGAAAGTGAGAGACACTGAGATGCTTTCATCATATTATTATTGTCAACATTATACTTTCCATTTCATTTTGTAGGAGAAATCTTTTCATTCAGATAAAAATGGAAAAACCCGACATCAAAGCAACTAGATTTGATGTCCTCGCTCGACGCTCTCTCTCTCTCTGAAAGCGGAGATGTATTTTGTATCGGTCCTTCGTAAAAATTAGATGAACTTCCTCTCAACTCAACAGTCATCAAACATCAAATGCTCTCTCATCTGTAGTGAGTCTATTTATATGCTGAAGATAGGCTACTCTCTCCAGTTTAAAACACACTGCAGAGCGCTGAGTGCTTGGATGCTGGGAGCTTTTAGCCCATCTGTCAGCATGTGTACCAGTCTTTACTCCCTATGAGGAGAGTGGATACTGTGTGTACTTTAGTCTGCTCATTCTCAGACTTTTTAATTTCAAGGACTCCCATTTGATACCTTTTTCATCTCTGAAACCCTTATCTAGTGTACAAATGGAGCCAAATGGACATGCAAGGTTACACACAGCATGTACAAATGGAGCCAAATGGACATGCAAGGGTACACACAGTACATACATACATACATACTGTACATACATACATACACACACACACACACACACACACACACTCACAGGCCTACATACATACGTTAATATCTACATACGTATATGGTCTACATACAAAAAATGTAATTATATACAAATGTTTACTAAAATAAAAAATAAACAGGACACCAAAGATAATTTTTACATAATCTTTTTTATTTTTTATATTTTTTTCAACAATCTTTTCCATCCAGCTGCATTTTGCAATGTTCTTTTTTTTAATCTTCTATTATATGACGAGTTATATGAAGGTGTCTCGAAAAAAGGTGCAAACGTTAGCAAACAAACGACATAAAAGAGTTCAGTTTATTTTTCTTTTTTGGCTAAAAGTCCTTTCAAAGATGGCGACGATCACGTCGTCACTCGACCCCTTCTTCTTCTTCTTCTTCTTCGTCACCTGCCACCACCAGAGAGCTGTGCCACTTCAGTACGACATCATAACATACAGACAGGTACACACATCGGCAGTATAAAGCTTCATTTATCTACTCCATCGCAGGAGGGTGGCTCTCCTAAAGCAAAAGAACAGACCTACAAAGTGACAACTACTCGTGCGTTGCTTACTTAAACAAGTGCAAGCAACGGAACGCTATAGCTTGTCGATCTGTGCTATTTTGGGGCGAGCACCACCGTTGTACCATGGCGTATAAATCATGCTTAACCCCTGCCCTGCATGCATAAACTGTCTTCGTGCCCCCCCCCCCCCCCTCCCTTTTCATAACATGACTTTCACTGAAAGTCATGTCACATTATTGTCGTTGACCAATCAGAGCAGCATGTAGATTTTAGTAGAATGGACATTCCCATTTAGATTCTTATGAGGATGGTGGCGTTTCGACCACGTGACCTCTACAGTGTAGTCAGTGTAATCCAACCAGAAGCGGTTACATAGCTAATTAACAGGAATTAAAATTAATAACAGAAGTGTTCACTACAGTATTAAATGATCCCTTGTCACAGTAAGAACAACATCATAGATTTAGACTGGGTAGATTTAGGGTATTCCCATTCAAAATAATTAACAAGATTCTTTTGATATTTTGATTGGGTATTCTTGATTGTATTTTGCATGTATTTGTTAATCATATTGGCTACAGTGTATTTTCATGACTAATGCTGTATTTCAAGGACTTCGCAGTTCAACAGTGTTAATTTCATTTCGGTAAAGAATACAACAGTAATTCTCTCAATGGTCACGCTCAACGCTTTTCATCGATTTGCGTACGTATTCCATTGCAACGGTGTGTGTGTGTGTGTGTGTGCGTGCGCGTGTGTGATTGACGTACTACAAATCCAAATTTAACTGGATTAAACACATTTTTCCATTGCTCTAATGACGTAGTGAATCATGCATCAGCAATGAATGAATCATAAGCCTTGTTTCAGTCCCCCCCCCCCTCTCTCCCCACAAATCCTTCCCTAAATGGAAGTACAAATAATTATAGCTGTTAACCAGTTCCCTGCATGTGCTTCATTTACGCAGTGTGGCTGTGAGCAACGTAGCTGTAGCTGAGCACACCTGGCGGTTTTGTAGCGTCGTCAACGCCATGCAGTGTGAACCCTAACTCTCTAAGCCATAAGAAACACTGACCCAAGGATTCTAAATAGTTTTCATAATATCGTTGTCGGGCAGAAACCTCTTTTCTCCATATTTTAACTTCTTGTGTTTTTTTCCGTAGATTAACGGCCCTATATTTGATCATACTACCGCGTCACACAAAAGCACCAAAAGTAGCTGATTCACAAGCTCCAAACACGTCTCCAAGCAGCGCAAGCTTGGAGATCTGTTGCTTTTGAATCCGGAACATTTGGACATAATGTGGTTTCCACCCGACAGAGACAATATCATATCTCTTCACTCTATTCTGAAACAAACATTTCCACGTCATAATTTGTAATATAGGCCTATAGGCTAGCTCATATTATGTAATATTATGTAGACATATTTATGCTCATGTCATGTCATGGGGTTAAGCCAGAGTAAAAACCATTACAGATCCTTTGTAACACGATGTTCAATACATCAAAAAAAGACCGACAACCAAAACAACAACAACAGGGTTTTGCTTTGTTTTGGGCATCATGAACTGGTGTAATTAGACACCCAGTACAATGAATAGTAGTAGCGTCCTGCTAAGAGAGAACACCTCCAATAGCAGGTGGTTTGGATTTACACCGAGCACATACACTGTTTGTATACAGGGTAATAATAATAATAATAACAACTATTATTATCATTATTATTAGTGGGGAATAACCTTTCTATGCAATTCTATGATGCTGTTCTAGTGTTCTGCTGTGAAGCAACTGTAGAGATCCACATCAAGTGAAGGTCTTCATCCAACACATGGATGTTAGCCACTTAAGCCCCAAACATTTTCAGAAATCATGTTGCATTTTCTGAACTTTTTCACCTACTCTTCCCAAAATAGGGACACCATGTACTCATTCTCCATTGGAAGACAATCTTTGAGAGACAATGCAGTGTGGCTTCTGATTGGTTGCATCATTTCTCTTCCTCCCTCCCTCTCTCCATGTTGGAACAAATCAAATGCAACTTCACCTACTGTACATAAAAATTTAAAAAAATATATATAAAAACAAAAAAAATCCACTTACAATGATAAGTAACAATATATCATTAATAGCAATTATGGGAGTCTTGAAAAATTAAATCAATAATTTGGGTGGGTGTGATTGACGACTAAAGCGCAATACTTACTCCTCCCGACATCCTCTCGACATTAGGGAGGTGATGCAGTATAGCTACAATTTAGATGTCATTCCGAGCTTCAGAAGGAAAGTTCCTCAGAACTCTTGCACCTCCAGATGTCCTGACTCTCCGAACTACAGTTGCGAAAACCTTTCTGAATGTGTAAGACCTTTCCGAATGTGGAAGACCTTTCCGAATGTGGAAAACCTTTCCGAATGTGGAAGACCTTTCCGAATGTGGAAGACCTTTCCGAATGTGTAAGACCTTTCCGAATGTGTAAGACCTTTCCGAATGTGGAAGACCTTTCTGAATGTGGAAGACCTTTCTGAATGTGGAAGACCTTTCCGAATGTGGAAGACCTTTCCGAATGTGGAAGACCTTTCCGAATGTGGAAGACCTTTCCGAATGTGGAAGACCTTTCCGAATGTGGAAAACCTTTCCGAAGCGGCGTCTGAAGGAGTGTATTGGACTTAAGTGACAACAACAGGTGAATATGTTTAGATTCCAGGGCAGTGAGTCTACATGATCCATACAGGGCAGTGTTGCTCAGATACATTCTGAAACACATTTACCACACACACACATACACACACACACCTGGGAAACATAAGGACCTTAAAAGGGATGCTTTTCCGAAATCACATTGTTATGATGTTGAGTTGAACGTTATATAATTTTCTCAGTTCTTCTTTAGTGCACGCCCATGACTGTACACTCAAAAATGCGGCACAAAGCGCATCTTGAAATCAAGGCTTTACACTTTAGCATTTACCAAGAGAATACGCCATGATGACGAAGAAATACTGTATTTTATTTCCACACTATGTCATCTCTTCACATCAGAACAATGGGATTTAGGTAAAGTCAATAAAAACTCAATTTAAAGATCATCAGATGCCTTTCCCCACACAGAGCGACGTAAAACAAGCTCAATACAATGAGGTTCAGTTACTAGATGTAATAATTCACATGAATGAGGTCATCGGAGACCAATGGGGTGGAATATGCCAGGCTAAAAGAAAACAGGTTAGATGAATTTTTCTTCATACGGTATAGGTGAATGGCTTTAATCCAAAGCACCTTACAGTAATACTGCATACATGTTTAGCATGGTTGGTCCAATGGGAATTGGGAATAGAACCCCAAACCCTGGCAGTGTGAGTGCCTTAATTGCTCTACTGTACCTTACTAAGCTACACAGGGCATGGGGAAGCGTCAACCCTGGCAGTGTTGGTGCCTTGCTCAACTCCAGCACAAGCTTGGCGGGGTGGGGGGGATTAGGTGTCCTATAGCTGGAAGGTTAGCGTGGACGAGACAAAACGACACAGGTCCTGTTTCCCAAGTGCTGTGAATGCACAGTCTGGTACAACGGCAGATGTTTTATAAGAGGAGGGCAGACAGAGGGAGAGGGAGAACGCTAGAGGGTGAGAGAGATAGAGGAAAGTGCATGGGGGGAGAGAGAGCCTGAGAGTGAGAGAGGCTCTGTTGAGGTCCTCGTAGTGAATAAACTCACACAGACGTTAAATGAGAAGATCCAACTAGGGAAGAACCATCAATAGTCCAACATGAGGAAGTACAGTTGGTGTGTCGTGTTCAACAGTCACACCGGAGGAGAGGAAGACATCTCAGAACACCAGCAAGCCGCTAAAATCAACAACACATTCTTAATCCCAACTTGTCATATATTGACGCCCTATTAGTGTTTACAAGCTCACAGTGTGTTTGCAACACGTTATGGGCATGTGTCTTGAAATCTTTCAGAAAATGGCAGAACATTTTCCAAAGATTTCCTCATTTGTTTGAAGTGTTTCGCTTAATACGAAGACATGCCCAAAGTAGGGACGCCAGGTCTGTGTGTTTATCACGCTGGGTGCCCATTTTCCAATGTGCAGGATATTTCAGACGTTGTGGGAGGTGTGCTGTCACGTGACGTAACTGACGACAGAATGCGGACCTGATTGAGAGCATGGCAATGTTGCCATTAAATAAGTGAGATAAAGCAAATCTCACACTCGTAGAAGTTGGGTTTTGCTCAATGAACTGACATTGCGTGAAAGCTACAGGTGTGCGACTGCATGTTCCTCACTGTGGTCTGCACCTTGGTGTGTGCTCCTCCCTTTGTCTTGTAATGTTGCCATTAAAAACACTAGTAGTGCAGTACTATGTCAGTGCTATATGTACCAATATGTAAGTAGTACCTGTTTCGCATCAATTGTGTTCTGGAGAAGAAGCACTGATACAACCGACTTCACACTCAACACTGCACCCCTTGGGGTGTCAGCAATACACACACGGTTCTCAAGCAATACACACACGGTTCTCAAGAAGCAGCGCCACATAAAAAAACGTTGAAAATAAGGCAGGCACGTAGTCAGAGGTGAGCGTGGGCCCTATAGGGTGGCTGACCCGAGTGAGTGCCGAGTGGTGCGAAGCCCACTTCTGGCGACTCGCTGCTGTCCAACGTGCATTAATACCGATCGGTAGAAACAACAGGCGCCTAAATATAACGAGTTGGGAGTGAGAATGCGTTGGCTAAATAGGGAAATGTCACATTCTTATTCACCAATCCCAGCCTACTGAACTCTGACCCTGCCCCCATTACCGCCCACATCAACACTGTCCCACCCACTCAAGGATAGCCCCTCCCCCCTTTGTTTTGCACAAACCAATCAGCTTCAAGTTGACAGAGGTTTGTACATTCTAAAAAGCTTTTAAGTGATTGTGTTGACACAAACACATGACAAATGCATCATTGTGACACATCTTTTAAAAATCCATATGAGTGTTCAGTGATCATATCATGTCATAATGTCATATCATATATATCATTTCATTTATATATCAACAAGTTAAAATGGCCCTTCTTCCCCCACAGGAAGTAGTAACGTTCCTGTTATTTTTAAATCAGCGTTGTTGTGTAAATGGAGCAAACATGCATATGTATCAACACCCAGCAGTGTGTGTGTGTGTGTGTGTGTGTGTGTGTGTGTGTGTGTGTGTGTGTGTGCGTGTGCGTGTGTGTGTGTATTTCAGTGTATTTCAGTCGGCAGTGTGTGTGACACAAAAGTGACGACAAGGCAACTGAGCTTCAAACCAAACAGTAACCACAGAGAAGCAGAGTGAACGTCAAGCTTGTATTCTCCAAAAACCAGGAACATGTTGTGTGCGTGTGTGTGTGTGCGTGCCTGTGTACGCGTGTGTATGTGTGTATTTGTATGTCATGTGCGTGCGTCAGAACAAGGCTTAAAGCTTAAAACTGTTCTTTGCGATCCCAAAAGATTTGAACATGATGGCAATGTTGATAATGATGGATGAAGGTGAAGAGACAATGTGTGTGTGTGTGTGTGTGTGTGTGTGTGTGTGTGTGTGTGTGTTCCCAGGGTTGGTGTCAGAAGGGTTTTTTGCATAAAATGTAAATCCCCCCTCCCCCCCACCCCCCATCACAGTCAAGAACTCCATGTTTCATCTATTTTTTCCCCCCGTTATCGTTTCTTGGTGATGTTGATAATGATCGCTGTTGTCGTGA
>NC_136792.1:14885625-14898125 GCF_951216825.1 Electrona antarctica | reverse complement strand
TAATGCTTAATTGGGTCGTCCACTCAACTTGAAATGTACTGTAATTCTGCAAACTGTTAATAAATATTTCAATCAATCAATCAAAAGTTTTTCACCTGCCTACTATGCAACTCAGGCTGCATAATTCACAGGCATGTTCCTGACAGACACACAAGCACGAACGGACAGACGGACAGATGGACGGACAGACAATTATTGACATGGCCTGCGGTAAGGAGACAGTAGAGGACAGAGTGCAACAACATCTCTTCTACATTATAAAGACACATAGTTTTTCTACTTTCCTCAGCTGATGAAAAGTCATCCAACTTTACTGGTGTAAAAGTGTAGGTGAAATGGATTTGTTTTGTACAGCTCAGAACGCATAAGGAAAAGAATAGAGAAACAAGGCAAACTAAGTACTGTACGTACTCTCTCACTGCAGTCCTCTCTCTATATATAAATTGTTTTCATGCTGTGCACACAGCGACCAAGTACTGCATTTAAACTTTTATAGAAGCAGCAGTCATTAATAATAGATGGAGGGATATACGTAGCGAAGCAGCAATACAAAGCACCTCTCATCTTCACCCGCTTTCTTCCCTCTCACTCTCCCCATCTCACTCTGTCTGGTTAAACACTTTCAGCCTGCACTGTCTCAAGGTTGGTCACGTCATCATCATAGCTGGAAATAAAGAAATAAAATGTGAATATTCCCGTCATTTAAAAAGTTATCAAAAAACGTAAAATAATTTAATAAAGCTCATAATCTTCTGAACAAACATCTATTTTTCAGATTTACTGTATAAGCTCATAGTAAGTCTATGCAGCACACCGTGAGCACATAGACATGCTATTTTTGGTATTCGTCGTACGATAATGTATAGGTGCTTCAAACGGCACTATGCAACATTTTTTAATTAATAAAATGTAATGTGGGCCAATCTGTATGGTAGAGTAGGCTATGTTAATACGTATAACGTATACAATTGGGGTGGTTGTATTTGGTCTCTGCATCTATTCTATCTATACAATTAGTCAAAGGTCATGTCTGACCTAGCCACAGGATCAATTTATTCAATTTATCCCCTGAGCAAGCTCAATGGTAAAGCACAAAATTTACAATCATTAAAAAAGCAAACAAAATGCCAGCTGGGTCTGAATTCGTCCAAAATCAACAAGATTGTGCACTTGGTGACAAGTTTTTGATTTTTGGTATCATGGTAGGTATGGTTATAAGGTTTTCAAAAACCATCGCAAACGAGTTGGGAGCGCCCCCTAGTGGCCTGTTTGCAATGAATCTAATATTAAATGGGTCAGTATATGGCTAAAAATCTAAATAATTGATAAAAGAGATTTTCCAATGGATTCTATTAGTATTGGGTGTGCTAAATAACATACTAAAAAATTAGGAAAAAATAACTTCTGGAAAGGCATCATTTTCAAGATGGCGTCCACGATGGCTGCCAGGAGCTTAAAATGCCTATAAACTGGGATTGAATACATAAAAAATCATAACAATTATGCACTTGGTGACAAGTTTTAGATATTTGGCATGATGTTAGGTATGGGCATAATGTTTTCAAAAACCATCGCAAACAAGTTGGGCTCGCCCCCTAGTGGTCTGTTTGCAATGAATCCAATGCTGGCCTATTTAACATTGGATTCATTGCAAACAGACTACTAGGGGCGAGCCCAACTCGTTTGCGATGGTTTTTGAAAACCTCATGCCCATACCTAACACCATGCCAAAAATCTAAAACTTGTCACCAAGTGCATAATTGTTATGATTTTTTATGTATTAAATCCCAGTTTATATGCATTTTAAGCTTACTGAGGCCACCGTGGACGCCATCTTGAAAATGATGCCTTTCCAGAAGTTATTTTCACCCAAAATGTTTATATGTTATTTAGCATACCCAATACTAATATAATCCATTGGAAAATCTATTTTATCAATTATTATTATTATTTTTTTTACATATTAAATCCAAGCTTTATAGGCATTTTGCAGCTATTGTGGATGCAATCTTGAAAATGATGCCTTTCCAGAAGTTATTTTTTCCTACATTTTTAGTATGTTATTTAGCACACCCAATACTAATAGAATCCATTGATTTCTTTTCTTTTATCCATTATTATGGTTTTTAACCATATACTGGCCCATTTAATATTAGATTCATTGCAAACGGACCACTAGGGGGCGAGCCCAACTCGTTTGCGATGGTTTTTGAAAACCTTATGCCCATCCCTAACACCATACCAAAAATCAAGAACTTGTCACCAAGTGCATAATTGTTATGATTTTTTATGTATTAAATCCCAGTTTATAGGCATTTTAAGCTCCCGGCAGCCATCGTGGACGCCATCTTGAAAATGATGCCTTTCCAGAAGTTTTTTCCTAATTTTTTAGTATGTTATTTAGCACACCCAATACTAATAGAATCCATTGGAAAATCTATTTTATCAATTATTTTGATTTATAACCATATACTGACCCATTTAATATTAGATTCATTGCAAACGGACCACTAGGGGGCGCTCCCAACTCGTTTGCGATGGTTTTTGAAAACCTTATAACCATACCTACCACCATACCAAAAATCAAAAACTTGTCACCAAGTGCACGATTTTAACGAATTCAGACCCAGCTATAAGAAGCTTTTACAGAGGTTTTCAAACTTCTTGTGCCCATACTGCCCAAAGCACACAATAAGTCAAAATCCCAAAACACACTTGGACTTGGTCTCATAGCACACCACTGTGCCTCAGCAGCACGCCATGTGGGAACCACTGGCCTATTATTAGGTAGCCTACAGTACTGTATTGGACTGTGGGGAGTACGTGACCCTCAGAGGTTATGACTAATGAAAGACTAAAGCATTTCACCTGAGCTGAACTGTTGTTGCCTTTGTCAGAGACTCTGCGAGCCCATGAACTTGATTGCTGGGGTGGTGTACTTATAAAAACGCAGAGCCAAGCGAGCAGCAGAGGGGTTGTATCTGGTGAGCAGAGCTTGTTACATGTCTGGAGGGTCGGTCTACTCTTCCTGACCAAGACAACTTTACCGTGCGATAAGGGTGAGCTTCAGACTGTAGCCATGTTTTGAAATAGGTTGCTGCCTTCAGGAAGGAGATAGTGTTCCCAAATACAATAAGGTCAGACTTAAAGGGGCATTCCACTCATTTTCAACATTTTACTATTACTAATCACATCTTGATGATGTCATCAAGATGTGATTCACCATGTTAATGACAGCTCTAAGGTATATTAATTACATAGTAAAATGTTGAAAATTAATGGTATTCCCCTTTAAGTCCCTTTGTAAATTTTGAGGCTTAATTTAGAATCTGGCCAGGGGTAGGCAGAGTGTAGACATTGCTCTTGTCTCCATGTTTTTAGGCATGTCATTTATTTTTGCTTTGTTTCTCTGTGCTGTGTCAAATGTGTGTATTACTGTATGTGTTGCATACATGGCTGCTGAGTCGCAAGACAAATTTCAATGAGAGCTGATAACAATGTAATATCGTATCAGCCATATCAAGACTCAAGAAGAATCAAGAATCAAGGGTGTATTTGTCACTTACACTACATGTACAGGTACAAGTGGCACAATGTTGGTGTGACGTGTCCTAAGACTGTGAAACATCATCACACGATTTAACAAATACGTCCTCGGTGATGTGCACCCCAAGGAATGTCGGCCCTCTCCACTAGTGCCCCGTTGATCAGGAAGGGCGTGATAAGACCTCTGCCTTTGTTTACAGAAGTCCACTATATCATCTCCTTGGTCTTACTGACATTCAGGAAGAGACTTTGCCTGGCTCCACTGCATCAGGCTTGCCACCTCCTCCAGATAACCACCACAGCAAACTTTATGAAGGTGTTCAAACCTGTAGTTTTCCTGATCTTCTTCGTCTTTTGGCTAATTCCCCATCGGGGTCGCCTACATCGGTTTCCGTCCTCTTCTGTTCTCTGCCTCTTCCTCGGCCACTCCAGCAACCTGCATGTCCCGTCTCACCGAATCCAGAATCCTCCTCTTGCCTGGCAGCTCCATCTTCAGCATCCTTCTCCCCAATGTACTCCTCATGCCACCTCTGCAGCGTATGCATAAAACAAACACCCCTCGGCCGCTGCTCTCCTGATGTTCCATCTTTTTAGCAGCCTCCTCACGTCCTGCTCGGGGAGGGCGAGTGTGCTTACTCACTGCAGTGGAGGAACACACCGTTTCCCCAATGGCCGCCACGGCCAACCATGCCAAGTGCCATGCTATGGCACTCGCACGTTTAGCCTACAAAGGTGTGTAGAATGCACCAGTGCAGCATCAGCACTCTCGATTGACAGGCGCTTGCCCTTGTCTCTCTTAGCCCACACGTGCCACGCACCTTGTGTTTCACTGTTGGAATTGAGCTCCCACTTTGTCCTTATAGCTGTTCTGCGTCCTCTGTAGCCCGGTGACTGTGCCAAACAGACATCGTTGTAATGTTTTTTGCATTAACAACAAAATGAATGGCAGCAGCAGCAGATGATGACACAGGAATGCCCTTGGACGTCGCAGTGGAGAGGAGAAGCTCCTGCTCTGAAACCAGTGCAGTTCCGCCGGAATTCTTCCATCATCTTACCTAACAACTACAGTTCTACACTGTCAGCGATGCGAGCGAGACTGTCCTGACGTACTGCAAGTGTGCAGCGACGTCGTCCACCCCTCCTATATTCGCTTGCAGAGTCTCTATTTGAACAAGGTTGCGTGCTCCCAAACACTTTTATTGGTTGAGATCTACACAAACTATTTATTGGTTATTTGATTGGTTCAGGCTACGTTGCAACATTGCTCCATATCAGGACAGTTTGTCGCGTGATATCGCCTGTGTGCGCGCGCGCGTGCGTGTGTGTGTGTTGTGGCAATCAGCGTTACATGAAGAGTCATGACAGCGGCATCGTGACAGAAGCATTACATGAAGAGTGACGGAAGCAGCGTAACAGGCTTCCTGCACGTTTTCATAGTAACTGCGACAATAATTCCCCAAATGTTCAAAACTTTTACAAACATGCATTATTATCATTTTTAAATAGCAAAAATTTAAGATGTTCAACGTTGTGGCATCGTGGCACATTGTGAGCTTGTAGTAGATATACTATTTTTGGTATTTGTTGTACGATAAAGTATATAGGGCTGCATACGTTTATGCAGCCTATGCAGAAAACAAACAAATGGCCTAATAAAACAAAAGGTCTAAACAAAACAGGTAGGCCTACATTAGTTGAATTGTTAAGCAAAAATGTACCATACAAAAGCAAAAGAAACTGTATTATTAATATCATATCAATATTAATGACATTAATATCATTCATATTAATATTACTGCTCGTCTGTTGTAGACACGTAGACAGTGAGGACTTTGTTGGCACTCTTTCTCCTTGTTATATTTGGATGAGAAAAGTTTGAATTGAATTGCCAAGGACAGACAGACAGACAGACAGACAGACAGACAGACAGACAGACAGACAGACAGACAGAGTCTTACTGTTGTGTAGATGAATCCCTCTCCATTCATGGCAGCATAGAGTCCAGCCTTCACTCCCTGGATGGCAACAACCCTCAAACCAACTGGAATCAGGTTAAACAGAGCTAGAGAGAGACAGAGAGAGAGAGAGAGAGAGAGATAGAGGGTGGGGGGGGGGGGGTGGAGGGTGGGAGAGAGGGAGAGTGGACAGTTTTAAGCAGCCTTACTTGTATTAGTGTTTTTAAGTCTTTTAATGCCACGACGAAAGTGCCAGCGCTTGACTGGCGACCCGGATCTACTTGGTTTTAGTGTGATGCACGTCCGTTTTTGGCGTCCATTTTATATGCTAAATATTAGCGTCAATGCTAGCAAGCTAAAATGAGGCCATCCTTGCTCTAGACGCCAATGTTCCAATCAGGATCAATGGACAATCAGAAAAGACCTCCGAACATCAGCGTTTTATCAAAACCATGGAGAGCTCCGTAGATTTAGAAATATTCAGCTTTTCAGGCGTCCGCCATACAAGAAGTGAACGGCAGGGTGCAAAACCGGTCTAGGATTGCTGAAGAAGGAATGACCAAGCCAAGCAAAAAAAACCCGATCCTGTTTCATATCAATAATAAAGCTTATATGACGGAGCGTTCCGTCAGAAGCAGTTGGATTTTATATAGCGGAGTATTCCGTCATAAGTGCAATGTGTTAACTTCAGCGCTGTGGTCACGGGAAATTCACAGAAAAGGCCACAAAGAAGACCCTGTGATTTTCCCCCGTGAACCCGGATCTACTAGTCGGCCATTTTCGTGCCACTGTGGGTCCCTAAGGAATGCCACCCGTCCGCCCTCACTCTACGGTGCTTGTTTCCTTTCCGGGTTATTCAGGAAGGTGGGGGCCTTTGTTAGGAGCACATCACCACTCGCATTAGCTCATACCCCTTAGCTAGCATTACAACCAGTGCTTAATTTCAGCCGGAGCTTGGCGGAGCTCAACTCCGGTACCTGTCACTTGAGCTCCCCCACCTGTAGAGGCAGCTCCGGTAGCTGTAGAGGGCGCTCCGCCACCCCAAATGCACATTACAATATACAATACGTCTCTATTATTATTTTAGTTTCATTTTCAAGTCAACTAGGCTTCTTCCTCGTCATAGTTACTTCTATTTCCAGTACGATTCCAAAATAAAACATGGCTTTGAATGATCGCATTGCAACTTTGCAAGTACAAACAAAAAAACACTCTTATTTTGAAATGTGTGCCCGTTTTGAGAGGAAATAGGTGGCTATGGAAGTGAGATTTGACGCCTCACTGTTGACGGTGTCGGATGCGTAAATAAAAACAACTCTCGTCTCGACTTTTGCAATTTGCATCTGTTGTCGTTCGTTGCATATGGAATATGGAACTTTCATACTTTTATGGAGCAATAGATTAACTGCTACTTGGAGTTTAGCCTTGGGGACAGCATGCGTTTTGTTTTCAATACAACATGGACATGGTGAGTTCTGACTGAACAGAACTGACTGCATTGCCAAATCTCGCAAAGACACCCGGCTTTACAACATGGCTCGATCAGAATCGAATATCATAACTCTTGCTTTGGTGGGCCCGAAATTAAAAAAAGACTAGTACAGAATTAAGTTGTCATCGGAGGAGGAGGAGGAGGTGGAGAACAACAACGCATGCAGCCTGCAGGTATTTAGCATTGCGTACTGTTCTGATGATGGGCCACCCTAACTTGTTATACTGTATTTTATACAGTATTTAATATAATGTTGAGCCGCTGTGCCAACTGAACTGCAAATGCCTACTGTAGTTGTGTGTTGTGTGCCGGCGGGCCCCTGTGTAAACTGCTGCTGCAAATGTTGTTATTGATTGACTGATTGGACATTTTATTCAGTTTGTAGAATGGGTACAGTTCAAACGAAAGTAGCCTACAACGTCTATATGCCTACTCTATTGTGTTCTGATGGGTGGGGTGGCCGTTGGTTGTGCTAAAAAAGGCAAAAAAACGGGATAAAAAAAACGAATTTTGCACGTGCACGCACCCGAGCTCCGGCACCTAATAATTTAGAAATTAAGCACTGATTACAACCAGTTACATTTGCTCAGCGATGCGGTACAAAATCACAAATGATTTACGAAAATGAAGGCCTGGCCCTACCTGTGCCCTCATCAAACCCTGTACACTCAAGACACTGCCACCCTTAGATCTCCATATATGGAGCTGACCTGTTCTGACATTCCATATGTTGATTTGACCTCATCAAACCCTGTACACTCAAGACACGCTCCATATATGGCCAGTGCTCCCCCAGGCGTCTTACTGGTATATCCGAGCTTGGTACCTCCAAGCTTAGATATCTAATGGCGTTTCCAATGTTGTCTACATGGTTGTGACGTGAACTACCCTGTGACATTAAAGAAGAGAGAGGAGAAGCGATACTAGCAGAGAAGAAGGATTAGGGATAAGATTGGTGGTGATAATTCTTTCAAGCTGTTCATAATCCCCATCTTTACCAGGAAGGCTCTAACAGAGAGAAGGCGGCAGACGCTCGCGTAAAAAACACTGTTCATAAAGGCTGTAGACGAGCTGTAGGCGTCCAGTGGGAGTTGGCAAAACCTCCTGAGGGCTCCTTCAGAGCACGGTTCTATTCGGTTCTATGACATCAAACTTGTATGCACCGTGTATGTTTGTGATTTCATTTCACGTCTTTCTTTGCACACATCTGGTGATGTCAGCCACAAAACAGACAGACAGACAGACAGACAGACAGACAGACAGACAGACAGACAGACAGACAGACAGACAGACAGACAGACAGACAGACAGACAGACAGACAGATTTCTCCCTCTCTCCTCAGCGTCTTTGTTTACTCTGTGACCACACATGAGGCATCCAGCAATCAGCATCTGTCTCTTTCTAACCCCTTCATACACAACTCTCTCTCTCTCTGTATCTAAAGTTTTGGTCGTGTTGTCAACTTTCTTCAGCCTCTGGTGAGCATTGTGAACGCTGGAGCTACAACTGTGAGTTTGGTTCAATACAGTTCATTGGCAGCCGGAGTGTAGACGTCACCCGGGAGCAGTATGGGTTGGCGCCCCAGACTGTGTCTTCCGTGAGGAGGAGGCCCAACAGTCCACGGTAAGGCCTTTAGGAGGGCCATTCAAGCCGCAAGCGAAGCCTGCAGCACCACAGTTTCCCTGCCGTTTCCCTGCCATTGCGGCTCAATAATCCGCCACTCCTGAATGAAGTGTCTGGTGCTGGGAGTCTGCGCTGCACCTGGTGAGAGCAAGAGAGACGTAGGAGGGGCCCGGACAGGAGTCAACCCACAGTAGAGCCTAGTCCTTCCACACGCCAGACCTCCCAGTCCCGGCAAACTATAGTTCGGGAGCGGCGGACTGTGTGACCCTGTCTTTCCCTAATGGCACTGATCGTGGGTATAGCTACTGGGACGTAAGTCGGGACTTGATCACCCCGGCTGGGTCACCTGAGTGAGGGGTATGATGTTGCGAGACCCGAAACCCCGATAACCTTGGGATACATCACTGAGGATACGTCCCAGGTGCATCCATGCAATGTTTCTTAGTTTATTACCGAGGAATCCTCGGTAATAAACTATAAGAAACATCGCATGGATGCACCTGGGAGGATACGTGCTTATTTTAGACTGGCTTTTCTCTGTTTACACTGTAAGTGTGATTACAAGAATCAGCATCTTTCTCTTTCTAACCCCTTAATACACAACTCTCTCTCTTTCTCTCTCTCTCTCTCTCTCTCTCTCTCTCTTTCTGTCTGTTTCTCATCTCTCCACCCCTCTTCTCCCTGCACCCAGTACAACACACTGGTGATGACCTACAAGGCAATCAAGGGCATGCATGGCAGCCTCGTACCTTCAGGACATGATGCAACCCGACAACCCGACTTCTCGCTCAGTTAAGATTATCTAACACAGCTTTGGAGTCAGGAGGGAGAAGAGTCTAGGACATGTTGTAGGGAATATTTGAACACCTATTCAAATATTGTCTGTTCAAATAGTCCACATGTACTAATCTCTTCTCCCTCCTGGCTCCCAAGCTGTGGAACAAGCTCCTTCTTGAACTGCAGACTCACTCACTCCCCATTTTTCCACTGCAGTCTGAAAACTCACCTCTTCAGACTCCACATCACCCCCTAGTAGCGCTCCTCTGTCCTTGAAGCCCTTCTTGACACCTCTTTGATAGATGCTAATTTAGTAAATTTACTATGCATTTATACACGCTATATACTTGCTTAAAGGGTAATACCACCCATTTTCAACAATTTACTATGTCATTAATATACCTTAGAGTTGAGTGGAAATAATAAAAAAGTCCCCCCATTCTGTGTTGCCTAGAACTGGAGGTCTGAAAAAAAATCAGTAACAATATGAAGTACATCTTTGTGATGTCACTGAAGTGTATAATGTTAATGATTTTTTTTTCAGACCTCCAGTTCTAGGCAACACAGAATGGGGGGGACTTTTTATTATTTCCACACAACAACTGTAAGGTATATTAATGACATAGTAAAATGTTGAAAATGAGTAAATGCACTTACTTTACTTTCCACCACTGGTTGCTTGTTCACATTTAGATTTTTGTTTCTGTCTTCTTATATGCTAGGTTTAATGTTTACCTGGTATAATAGTTTCTTTGAATTGTTCCCTTTGCACTTTACTTACGTAACTATTTACCTTGTTGTTTATCTTGTAAGTCGTTTTGGATAAGAGCGCCTCCTACATGCCTAAATTGTAATTGAATTGCTTAATTATTCCTCTCAATCAACCCCTCTTCTCTCTCTCTCTCTACCCCCCCCCCCCCCCACACACACACACAAAAACACACACACACTGCACACAACACTGATGTTTGCGCACACACACACGCACGCACAAAGCTGCCGATATTTTAGCAGCACGTGACAACCTTGAAATTAAGGTGTCTCTGTGTGCTCATTAAAACGTACATGCATTGGCAGCTATGAGTGTACATGAGAGTACATTTTTTTCACTCAACCTTGAAATTAATAACTGAAATATAAAACCTCCTCAAGTCTCACATTCAAGGATTTGATGTTCCTAAAAAGAGGAAATGTGCTTTCCAATGAGCCAGTGGATCAGTGTCTTGCTCAAGGATACTTTGACAGAACAGCTTTCTGAACAGATTCTGCTGTTGGCACAATCTGTCTTGAGAGATTACTGGAGACAGACTGTTGTTGCTTTGTGGCCTCCGCAATTTTCAAATGATTCCGCCTAATACAGTCTACATCAGAAATAGCAACAGTTAATTGAACGTATCAATAATAAAAACACAATAATTTCATAAAGTAATGGAATAAAGTGTTAAAAAACTTTCAAAAGCTTTTCACAACTCGTCGCATCGAACATGACTCTCTCTGCATCAAATGCAGAGAGACAGTGTAGCGTGTCAGGAAACTATCGCAGGTAAACCAATAACCTAGCATCAGTCTAAACAATAGAATAGACTATCAAAATAATAATCTGTACACTGAAACTATAGGATACAGGCAAACAATGTCTAAATATCATGTTGTCTAAATTACATTTTAACCTTGTGATCAAGCAAAGAACAAGCCGAAGTAACAAAAACTTGAGGTCTAATGGCAGGGTAAGAATACATGGTAATCTAGGTCAGGTGGAGTCTGAAGAGGTGAAGTCTTCCGATTATGGCGGAAAATTGGGAGTGAATCTGCCAGCGAGATCACATAAATAACTCCTACTGGAAACCAAATTAGGAGAAGCCGATTTGTGCTAAGCTTGCTTAGCACAAATCAAAATAAAAAACAATATTTTGGAAAGAGAAAACAAACAGATGACAGCTTCATGCGAGGTGCAATTACAGACTCTCTGCATAGCGTTGGAACATTGTGGAAGAGTTGTCTGGCCGGAGAGACGAGAGTTCTAATGAGTGAACAGAGCACGACGTTCTCGTGACAAAAACATTTCTAAAGTTTTAGTCGTGTTGTCAACTTTCTTCAGACTCTGGTGAGCATTGTGAACTCTACAAATGTGAGTTCGGTTCAGGAAATATACAGTTCATTACTTGATGTCAACCGAGGATACGCACTCATTTTAGACAGGCTTTGTGAGCTTGTAGATCTTTTATTTTGAGCGTGCGACGTACACCACTGTAGGGCAGAGTATAAATTTAGCTTGTCTTTAATAGTTAAAGCCCTCTCCCCTGTGGGGGAAGCTGCAACCACTGGAAAGGTCTGATTGTTCTTTTGTTTTCATGGCACGGCTCTTGCAGGAGTTTAGAGCCCATGCAAGGAGTTGCATTGGTGTGGTTTGGGCTTTAGGGGTTGGTTGTACGGCTGTAGGCTACTGTATACATACAGTAAGCTAAGAGAGACCCTATGATTGTGCCGTTTGTGAAACAAGCTTGTAAATATCTGAAAAACTTTAATTGTACTTTTTGTGGTAAAAGCACTCAAACTTTCTTCTTTCCGGCCTTGATCTCCTTACTACCTCCCCTCCGCCTTCTTTGTTTTCTTGGAAAATTACAGGATGGGAACTATGCACCAAAACGAATTTCACACACTTTTTTTTACTTTTTAAAACTGACAAATTTCATTTAACAAAATAATTTGTCTTTTACTGAAACAGTACATGTATACTTTACATAGTATGACTCAAACCACATAACCCCTTAGTCTATCTGGGTCAGCTAGTAGGTCTTCTCTTCTTTACACTAATTCTCGTAGCTGAAAAACATTTCAATTTTTTGAAAGTATAAAATGATGAAATATTAGTTTTAAGTTCTTGCTTTAAGTTCTTTAAGTTCTATTTAAATAATTTGTCATATCTGTCCTGGGCAAAGGAGGTTCAGTTCCAGTCAATCGGTGACTGGAAGCCTTGGGGTAACGAATGGAATGCGTTGGTTCCAATGTTCAATGCCCAAAACACAATTAAATCGTTCATCACAATTAGTTGTATGACAATTAATTGTCAGCTTAAATGTTGTAATCGTGGCAGCCCTAAGACAGC
>NC_136792.1:14850625-14883125 GCF_951216825.1 Electrona antarctica | reverse complement strand
ACAATGTAACTGCCATGCTCTACAATGTAAAGCCACTGTACCTGTCCTACAGTATACTGTTACATGTGTTAACGCATTTCAGTGTTACAAAAGCTCCCAGTGACCAACAGTAGTAGACTGTGGTTGTACTGGTCAGCTCCCAGTGTGACCAGACCAACAGTAGTAGACTGTGGTTGTACTGGTCAGCTCCCAGTGACCAACAGTAGTAGACTGTGGTTGTACTGGTCAGCTCCCAGTGTGACCAGACCAACAGTAGTAGACTGTGGTTGTACTGGTCAGCTCCCAGTGACCAACAGTAGAAGACTGTGGTTGTACTGGTCAGCTCCCAGTGACCAACACTAAGGTGATGATGTGATGATCATGATGATGGTGAGTATAATGGTGATGAAGTTGTACATCGTGGATAATTGGCGGAGCGCAAGGCTCCGCAAAGCGCTGAGTAGCCTAGTTCAGTGAACAGAACTCATAGGCTGCTGGGTTTCAAAGTGGGTTTCAAAATAAAACGATGGCTGAAAGTGGTTCTGCTGCAGTGGCGTGCACAGACATTTAGAGGGGCAGGTGCTCAAGTGAAAAAAGGGCACCTTGTGCAGCGCGTGAAACCGGCCGTTTGTCTTAATAGTGTGATATTTATAGATTTTGGGGCCTAAATAATATATTAGAAGCTTTTTGTCAAGAATTGATCAATGTCACCATGGTCCACATACTGTACAAAAAAATAAAAATAAAAATAATAATAATGAATAATTATATATATATTATTTTTTTCAAAAGGGCACATTGCCAAAAGGGCAGGGGGTGCTCTAGCACCCCCTAGTGTCTATCTGTGCACGCCACTGTTCTGCTGTGATTGTGAACAATTTGAGTTTTGCACGTACTGTATGGCAGGCTGCAGGAACACACTGTAGCATTTATCATTTTAATGTATCAATCATCAAAATGTCCCGTACTGTAGTGTCGGGCCAGTGCTGTGCGGTGGTCATCCTGTATTATGGCTCGCTATGATTTCTCAAATGATTTGATTTCATACAGTATGAACGACGTGCAGCATCAATACATGTTAAGCACTGATATTGCACTGAGAGACTATTCAGCATGTGGACGTGTTCATGTGGTTGTTGTTAAGCGAACATCAAGCCATAATATGCATGCAACACCACAGCGTCTTTCATGGCATGCAAGATGGCCATTGTACAAAATGTATAACTTTGCAGACATTCTATGCCCCCCCCCCCCCCCCCCCCCCCCACCGAAACAAAAGAAAAAATAAAAAGTTAATACTCTTGAGAAAAGTCCTTGTTTGTTGTCCCCCACCTAGTTGTAATGACATCTGGTCGTACGCCAAAATATATAGAACTAAAGTGGTTTTAAAGAACAAAGATTGATCCCTTCCATTTCCTTCTGCAACACAATTTACCTGACCTGAATATTTATTTTGGTGATTTACTTGTTTGTTGTTTTAAATGTCATTTCATCGTTGCAATCCGTAACCTTTATGTCCTACCCGGGATTCTTCTAAATGGCTTTACCGCATTGGTAGAGTCCACCTCCAACCAATGCAGATGTATTCTATTGTTTTAACACATGCTACCATGCAGATGTACTAGTTATATTGTATTAACAATCTTCTTCTTTTTTACTAAAGAGCTGGAGAGATGGAGAGGCCCCTGTTACTGAAGAATCTATAGTAATGATCGGAATATAGAGCTACTGTATTTAACAAGTATGTAGTAATAATAATAATGTAAATAATATATCACAATACATTTCATATATTAATATATTGTGAACGGCTGTGGCTCAGGAGGTAGAGCAGGTCGTCCAATGATCCCTGGGTCGGCGGTTCGAATCCCAGCTCCTCCTGTCCACATGTCGAAGTGTCCTTGGGCAAGACACTGAACCCTACATTGCCTCCAATGAGTTGGTCGGTGTGAGCTCGCCACTGTTGGTGTGTGAATGTGGGAAGTGAGGACGCTGGCGTTGACTGTTTGCCGCTTCACCTCCCAATGTCTGAATGAATGAACCATTGTAAAGCGCTTTGAGCACTTTAAAAATGCAATTCATTCATTATATATTACTTTCACCTCTTTCACTTTCAAAGATACTTTTTTTTTTGCACAAAGTGACGTGAGCTTGTATGTCTGCTATTGTCAACACATTCAATAGCCAAGGTTAACACCAGTGGTGTAAATTGTTAGTTATTTGGACCTACATTTTTAGGTATTTGGACTTTACTTGAGGTATTCAAATTCCCAATACTTTTACTTCTACTAGTTTTCTTTGTCATTACAAAACATACATTAAACACTTCAGCCCTATATATATTTTGGCGCATTTAAAAATAGACGATCTACAAGCTCACAAAACGTTGCGATGCGCATTTCAAAGTATAATACTTGATTAGGGACATTCTGCATAGTGAGTACTTTCTACTGTTGGTACTTTTAGTACATTTGAACACTTTTGTACTTTTTGAATTCCAGACTTTTACTTGTAACGGAGTGGTTCTACATTGCAGCATTGATACTTTTACTTAAGTAAAACAATTGAGTAGTTTTTCCACCACTGGTCCCCGGACCCCACTTTGAGAAGCACTGCTGTAAAGGCCTATAGCCTCACATAGCCAGCCTTCATCTGCCTTTGTAATGCATATGACCCCTGGGAGAGTAAGTCTGGCCCCTCTCAATTGTGGGAGGACTTCATGGCCGAAGTGGTGACGAGCCAACCAGATTCGTCTGGAACCAAGCTATAACCAACCAGAGCCCAGTATTCAAATATGGGGTGGGACATTGCAAAAAATAAAAAATGAATGTAACACCGAGAGGGTCGAGACTAATATCCACGCAGTGATATTAGTATCGCTATGCGAGGCTAGTAAAGGCCACACTACAGACCTGGTTTTCGTCTCACGGGCCTCTTCTTGCCGCTGCAGAAGCGGACCTTAGAGAAGACACTGAACAGGTGACACAGTGACCCCGGGCCCTTGGTGGGACTCGACTTCCGCTTAGTGGTCGGCGGCTTCTCTAGGTTGGCTTCCCGCGCCTGCCGCCTCTGACGAATCAGAGAGCTGGCGAGGGCCGCCATCGCCAGCGCCCCCCTCCTCCTCCTCGCGAAGGAACAAAATAAAACACCCAATCAATCAATGTGGGTTTGACTCAACTCCAAAGGGATTGGCTTGTATTCATGACCTGATGGATGGATCCACCAGGCGTCGGATGTTGGTTGTTTCTCGGAGCGGCTGCAGTGAATCTTTGCTAGAGCTGAACGCCTCCACGCATTGTCCAAACAAATGCCGTCTCGTTCCAAATCATTTGTCACGATTTTGCGTCCCTGGTTATGCTGAATGTGTGTCACCTGATGAGTCTTCACATGGATAAGGCGACAGTTTCATATTATTGCTGAAGGTCTGAAGTGTCCTGCAGTATCCACAAGTTCACATGACAGACCTCTGGTGTGGTTCAAGTGAAATCCTGTGGTCTTTGAATCACAGTTTGTAGAGAAGTGTTGTTGTTGTTATTGACTTATTGACACCAGAGTTACAGCTGGATCCGAGTGGATGAATGAACTGAATTCCAAAACAGATGAAAAGCATCCCCAAAATACCTGAAACTTCTGAAAGAATTATAATATATTTGATGGATTCTTCTGTCCCTAATAATTCCCCAAAAACATGAACAGAGCTGTGTGTCCGCAATCATTTTATCTTTTTCTTTTCTTTCTCCAAATAGTGATTCTCTTGAAACTATAAATGTATCTTATAACTATGTTCATTCGTTACTTATTGCACATGTCTACAGTTGACAATGACCTAAATGGTAGGAAGAGTACCCGGGTAAATCCCATGTCATGTGATCAAATGAGGCTGCTCATTGGGTCAGATCCATGTGCGAGAGGTCTCTCTGCTGGAAACAGTCCCGTGTCAACTCAAGCAACCCTTCGGTTTCAGTCAGACTGGACCGGCTAGATCTTCAGGGTCCCCAGCACCACTCAGCGTTGACCACCATCACGTGAGCCCGAGAAAAACGCGGTTGGAAAATTGTCAGCATCTTTGCTTTCTTACATTTCTCGTCTAGCAGGAATGGGCGAGAGGACGACGCACGCGTCCTTGCAAGCGCTCGGTGCATGAGCGCCAGCCAGACTCACAATGACAATACACCAGTGTAAAAGTAAAGTAAAAAAAAAAAGAAAAGAAAAGAAAGAGATAATTAGAGAGGAAAGACGAGGTCCCGTCCCCGTAGAGCTGGCATTACTCCTCTACTCTACTCTTCTTCTGTTCTGTACCTCGGTCCGTCAGCTATGCTGAGGAGCAACACACACAAGGAGGGAGAGAGAGAGAGAGAGAGAGAGAGAGAGAGAGAGAGAGAGAGAGATGGAGATAGAGAGGAGAATGCAGAGCAAGTGGAAGGAGGGTCTTTGGCAGCAACATCAGAGAGAGAGAGAGAGAGAGAGAGAGAGAGAGAGTGAGCAAGTGAGAAAGAGAGAGAGAGAGAGAGAGAGAGAGAGAGAGAGAGAGAGAGAGAGAGAGAGAGAGAGAGATTGAAGACAGTGCTTCCTAAAATACTCCAGTGTGTGTCATCCATCCATGGACCCTGCCTGTCTCTCCCAGTTCAGGTTGAATCGAACATGAAGGAGTTAACTGTGGCTTCTAACGAAACCATCCATTCATTAGCCATACTGCAGCATCCAGTGAGTCCACATCAACACATAACACATCTGTTAACATTCAACTTGTTTGGTTTTAAATAATACAGTCTGTCTGTGTTTGGAATACCATGTCCTTGTGTGAATAATCAAGTATTTGTGCTCTTATTTTTTTGAGCTAGGGAGCTAGAGGGAGTTATGCCTAATTTATTTATGATCCTTTGCGGACTGTGAATAGCCAATATCTATAAGCTCACACAATGCGTTGCAATGGTGATGCATTGCGAGCTCATACTGTAGATCGCATACTTGCAGTTCCACGACGCCGTTGTACAAGTACAACAAATTATAC
Organism: Electrona antarctica; assembly: GCF_951216825.1. Taxonomy (NCBI): domain Eukaryota; kingdom Metazoa; phylum Chordata; class Actinopteri; order Myctophiformes; family Myctophidae; genus Electrona; species Electrona antarctica. The sequence goes on along the minus strand of NC_136792.1, from coordinate 14,878,135 downwards.
ATCGGCCTTCATGGGTCTTTATCTTCTTCTTCCTCCCAATACACTTCTACTCTCTCTCTCTCTCTCTCCCCCCTTACATATATGTGCATTATTTGACACCGAGCCAGTGTTTTCCCATGATACACTGCTGCGGAGCCGGGATGATTCACTCACTGATCCAGTGATCCCCCTCTGCACCAGTTTCCAATTGTGTGTGTGTGTGTGTGTGTGTGTGTGTGTGTGTGTGTGTGTGTGTGTGTGTGTGTGTGTGTGTGTGTGTGTCTCTGACAGATGTCTCTGTTCTCCTTTTACAACAATAAAAGTCTTAAACCCTACAGTATATACTTCACACTTCACACACCAAAAACTGTATCTTCGCCAAAAACAGGTGTTCCATAAGCTCACGACGCAACACAACGAGGCACATTGTGAGCTTGTACATCTGTCATTTTCACACTAGGTAACAGAAATCACCCCATCAGTGGAAAGAAACATTGTGATCATTTAGAGAAACAAAGGTCCCAAATACCTCTGCTCCCAACAGTAGAGGTGGTGTCTCGTTGTATTGGCTATTGCTGGTAGGGTCCCACTGTCCCAGCCAAGTTATACTCCAGAGGCTAAAAAACTAACAATAGCCAAACGGGAATACCATAGTCACGATGCGGATTATGAAACGATCTAGACAGTCGACATGATGGTAAGCTCCAGGAGAATTGCCAAGAGAAGCACGAGGACTTATTCATAGCCTTCACAGACCTCTCAAAGGCATTTGACACAGTGGACAAGAACCGGATGTCCTGAAGAAACGTTTGATTCAGGAATGATGGTTCCGGGTGATGGTGAACCTTTCATTGTGCCACTGGTTTAAAAACATTAGGAAGAAAGCCCAAATAAGAAAAATATACTTTAAAAAGAAGCCCCCAAAGTCGCTTATTATAAGCAGACATGGCAACATTGGTAAACAAGAAACTCCTCGATATAGCTAGGGCTCCTGGACGAATAAGGTGAATTTGTAAAAACAGCACACAATATCGTCCAAGACGGAAATAGCAAGACACGCAATCTCCGGTTTACTTCCTGTATTTGCGTGAAGTGGGCACACACCATTTTAGGAGACGGGAAGCAGGTTGGAGTCTATTCACTCTAATGGGAGAATGAACGTGAACACAGCTTCTGAACCATTCTTTAGCTCCATGGTCACTGAAGTAAACATTGGACCCAATCATCACAAGGCACACAATAATTTCAAGATGTTCATACTAAAATGGCCTTTTTTTAGCGAGACAAATCAACTTTGTTATCAACCTTTCTTTATCCCAGTAACACACTCTTGCGAGATTTGGGAAGATATCTGAAGTGTCCATCTGCAGTCTGACGGAAGTCACATAGAAGGCTCTGTCCCATAAGATGTTCTGATAAACTAAGATTCTATATGCCAAAACTTTGTGCAGCAGTACTAGGCTGTAATAATAAAAATCATGTTGGGGGAGAAGCAAAGCACGCCTACTTAGGAGACCATTTTGTAGGATGTGTGTACCATTTCGCCTCTAGTGGCTCCAAACGGGATCGACTATCTTCGTATATAAAAGATCTTTGATATCTTGTAGCAATGCGTGCAAAGAGGCAAGGGTGCAACGATTCTGCCCAGGCCATCAGACAACCTCAACAAGTGTCATGGAAGAAGTGTTTTCAAAGTGGGGTCCGGTGACCCACAGGTGTCCTTGAGGGGGTTCCAGATGGTCCTGATCTAAATGAGCAGTGTCAGTGTATGTATACAGTAGTTTATTTTAGAATAATTCACTCCTTATTACAATAAAAACGGAGTTGTTTCAATATCACACTGTTGAATTTAAACCAAAACAAAGACCCAGAGTCCAAGACCCGTATAGTGAAAGTAATTTCCTTTATCGTAACCAGGCTGACCCTCTCGGCACTGGTCCCTTGTCACCATGGCAACGCCCGTGTGCTGCAGTGCTGGTTCAGCGGTAACTATGGTAACAACTATCCTAGAACACTGTTCCCATGTCAGCCAATTAAGTTGAGTGGTGTTGAGGATATCAAACATGATGACACAACTACTTAAACTCACCATGGATGCATGACAGGGCTGGGCCTCAGAAAGAGGGGCGGTCAACTTCTTTCCAGACTCATTACCAGAGGTTCTCTAACATAATATAGTGAATGGGTAAATTATTTAATATTTAAAGGAGAATTCCATGCTAGAAGGCTTTCGGGGCGACTGTGGCTCAAGAGGTAGAGCAGGTCGTCCAATGATCCATGGGTTGGCGTTTCGAATCCCGGCTCCTCCTGTCTACATGTCGAAGTGTCCCGATGTGCTGGTTGGTACCTTGCATGGCTTCTGCCGCAATCGGTGTATGAATTAGGGATGTCAAACGACTCATATTTGGCAAATCGATAAATCGAGGCCGCAAATCGACGAGTCGATCGACTTTTTTCCAATTTTTTTTTTCCATTATTTTTTATTTTTTTATTTTTGTTGTTGCTGCGCAGCAGTTGAGGAGAACGCAACTATGCATTCCTTTAAGCAACAACTTCTGCAGCTGCATCCATATGTTTAGAATTTGCATCAATGATCAAAGCCCAATAATAAAAAATAAACTTTATTTTGTAAACAACGACACTGAAGGAGCAGCGGCGCTATCGGCTGCTATGCTATCAGCTAGTCCCAACTCTCAATTGTATGCAGCAGCCTGTCACAAGTCCCGTAATGAACTGATACGGGACGCACGTTGTTCCGTATTTTAATGTCGGGTCGGGGAATAAATACAGTATGAATGACGGCGGGATTTATTTGACAACGCTGTCCTGCTTTCTTCACAAGAAGAGAAGAGCGCTCACAGCTCAGAACAGCAATGAGATGCGAACCTGGGGTCTGGGAGGCTCAGAGCTGCAGCCATTGGCTCATGATACGAGCACACGACCAATGGGACAGAGCATTCAGTGTTGCTAAGATACCCTCCCCCTTCACCCCACACCCTTGGACGATGGGGTCTAGTCGCAGGCTCTAACTGCAGCCAGGGCATGCATGTGAGGAGCTGCTCTGACAGGCGCAGCACAGCAGTGTCACACAGAAAAAAATATATAAAAAAAATAAAAACGATTTTTCGACTCATACGTTTTTGAGTCGCGGAAGGCATGAGTCGAAAATCGAGTCGATTTTCAACTTTTTTCAACATCCCTAGTATGAATGTGTGTGTGAATGGGTGAATGTAATGCACAATCTATGTAAAGCGCCTTGGATAAAGGCGCTATATAAATGCACCATTTACCATTTACCATTTTCTTACCTTTCTTTGTAGTTGTTACGTCCCCACCAAAGAGGTCCAGGTGTTTTTTTGTGCAAAACCTCCTTATTGGCTATTTCCCCTACCATAAGCCCTAAATGGGAATTGAATGGGGCTATGGGGTGTTGTGCTAATTTGCTTATTTCCATCATCAAAATTATAATTTTTTTGTATATATATCCTCTCTTCATAATGTAAATAATATCCCAAGCGGCACACTTTACTACTTATTTCGATGGAAATAAGTGAATTAGCATAACACCCCATAGAACCATTCAATGCAATGCAATTAATTGAGGGCTTATGGTAGGGGAAATAGCCAATAAGGAGTTTTTGCACAAAACCTCTTTGGTGGGGACGTAACAACTACAAAGAAAGGTAAGAAAGCATTCTAGCATGGAATTCTCCTTTAATAAGTGTTTCTATTCAGGATAGTATGCGCAAAAATCCAAAATGGTTGATGGAAACCCAGTTGGGTAGCTAGCTACAGAGTGCTAAATAAATAAATAATCGACTTGGCCGATTTCAATGGTCGGGAAACACATTTTATCCAATCAGGAAAGAGAACTCATACAGGATACCAGATAAATAGGTGAACTTGGAAGTGAGGACACATAAGATATGAGCAGACACATTTGGAACTGTGACATTATAAATTTGAAGCTTATTATATAGGTATACTCTCTCCTGATTGGATTAAATTGGCAACCCACCTGAAAATATATTTTCTGTTTTTTAAAGAGCTGGAGAGACAGGGAGAGATGCCTGTTACGGGAGAGATGCCTGTTACTGTTCAGTAACAGGCATCTCTCCCTGTCTCTCCAGCTCTTTAAAACACTCTACGGAAATGATTACTATCACAATATAGTGCTTGAACCTTTTAACCCAAAAATATCACTTGACCCCCAGCATCCGTATTGTGGAGAAAGCTTTTGCAGAAAATAGCAGATCGACAAGCTCACAATCGACAAGCTTTTCCCACAATAACAGAAAAGACTCAACATAGAGCTCTGATGCACTCCGCTCAACCATACAAGGTTTAAGTGGTTATGAATATTTTGTCTAGAAAAAGGATGGGCTTTAACACCAGAAGCCAGGCGTAAACCGGATGATGTGAAACATGTGCTATTATATTCCCACGCTATCACATCAGAACAACAGGATTTACTTCAACTTCAAATTACTTTATTCTCTTCTCAGAACTTTGTGCTCGGTTGATAACAACCAATTTTAATCTGTATACTGTACAAGCCCTATTATATACTAATAGGGCTTGTACAGTCCCGGTCCGATCACGTGATCGGAAATCGGGGCCGATCACATCATTTTCAAATGATTGGAATCAGATCGAGAGCAACAAAACGCTTATTTCCATCGCTCAAAAATCATTCGTTTTTGTATATATCCTCTCTTCATAATGAAAATACTAGTATCCCAAGCAGTACACTTTACTACTTATTTCGATGGAAATAAGCAAATTAGTACTAAAACCCACGCCCCATTGAGGGCTTATGGTAGGGGAAATAGCCAATAATGTGTTTTTGCACAAAATAACACCTGGACCTCTTTGGTGGGGACGTAACAACTACAAATAAAGGTAAGAAAGCCTTCTAGTCCGAAATTCTCCTTTAATTACAGATTTACTTTACCTCTTTAAAAGCTATTATTTTATATTGAATAATTTCTTTACATACAAATTATATTAATATCACCTTTGAATAAAGGTAGATATTATTAATAACATAATAAGAATGCGTGCCGTCTAATCCTGGTCTCTAAACTACCTCCTGATGGAGGGGAAAGGAACTGGTCGGAATAACGTGTTCCTTCCACGCACTACGTCCGGTCCGGGGAAACTCTCCCCTGTCAGGTGAAAAGAAGCAGCTTGGACTCCTCATGCATAGAAGGAAGTATGAGGTCAGTCCGCTGCCCCCCCAGGTTGGCAGAGGAACGATTACATTAGATAATTAACACTGGGTGGAAAAATGGGTTACAAAATCGTGGCATCAAAAAAAGGAATGTGTGCGGTGCGCTCTTGTCAGCCGGCCAATCAAGCAGAAGGACACTGATGTAGGCCTCTGTCGGAAAACGGGTCAGTTACTTTAATTACCATCATGTATTTGTAGCACGTTACCTGACATGCACGCACGCACGCACGCACGCGCGCACGCACGCACGCACGCACGCACGCACGCACGCACGCACGCACGCACGCACGCACACACACACGAATGAGAGGAGGTTGGTGACCTGTAATCTCTAGGTCTGATGTTATAGACCAGTGTTTCATTAAGGGGGTGCAGGGACCCCCAGGGGACCTTGAGGGGGTTTGGGTCACCAACATCTTATTTATGTAGCATTAAAAAAAAATCAATGGGATCTTTGTGTAGTACAAAATCTACACTAATAGCTGAATATAGGAAATCAGTTTAACCGGAATTTAAACCTACATCAGCTATTTGAAAATAGACAAAGTTGTGTTTGCTATTTACTTTATACTCTATACTTTACTCTAATATACTTTATACCGTTTATGTTTGCTGCTATTCAAAAAAACATTTTTGCTTTCAAACAGCTCCTTTCCATTTGCCACCACTCTGAGAAAGGCCATTTCACATGCATCCACTCCAGTCTGGTCCCATATGGCCCACTAATCTACATAAAAATGATGTATGTGGTATGTAATCCATAACACATTCAAAACCTATATATGGTCAGTCATCTGGGTGTCCATCAAAGTCGCCGGGACTTTGTCTTGGATGGAAACCTCATATGTCCAAAACTGTTTCAAGCAGATCGACTTCGAGCTTACAGATATTCTAAACACCGTATGATCAAGTAGGACGTTAATTTACAAAAAAACACAATTAAGATATGGAGATAAGAGGTTTCTGCCTGACAGCAATGATACACTTAGTTGACCGTGGTACCCCAAGCAGGGCTCTATTCTTGATCTGTTCTTAGTTGACCGTGGTACCCCAAGCAGGGCTCTATTCTTGATCTGTTCTTAGTTGACCGTGGTACCCCAAGCAGGGCTCTATTCTTGATCTGTTCTTAGTTGACCGTGGTACCCCAAGCAGGGCTCTATTCTTGATCTGTTCTTAGTTGACCGTGGTACCCCAAGCAGGGCTCTATTCTTGATCTGTTCTTAGTTGACCGTGGTACCCCAAGCAGGGCTCTATTCTTGATCTGTTCTTAGTTGACCGTGGTACCCCAAGCAGGGCTCTATTCTTGATCTGTTCTTAGTTGACCGTGGTACCCCAAGCAGGGCTCTATTCTTGATCTGTTCTTAGTTGACCGTGGTACCCCAAGCAGGGCTCTATTCTTGATCTGTTCTTAGTTGACCGTGGTACCCCAAGCAGGGCTCTATTCTTGATCTGTTCTTAGTTGACCGTGGTACCCCAAGCAGGGCTCTATTCTTGATCTGTTCTTAGTTGACCGTGGTACCCCAAGCAGGGCTCTAGTCTTGATCTGTTCTTAGTTGACCGTGGTACCCCAAGCAGGGCTCTATTCTTGATCTGTTCTTAGTTGACCGTGGTACCCCAAGCAGGGCTCTATTCTTGATCTGTTCTTAGTTGACCGTGGTACCCCAAGCAGGGCTCTATTCTTGATCTGTTCTTAGTTGACCGTGGTACCCCAAGCAGGGCTCTATTCTTGATCTGTTCTTAGTTGACCGTGGTACCCCAAGCAGGGCTCTATTCTTGATCTGTTCTTAGTTGACCGTGGTACCCCAAGCAGGGCTCTATTCTTGATCTGCTCTTAGTTGACCGTGGTACCCCAAGCAGGGCTCTATTCTTGATCTGTTCTTAGTTGACCGTGGTACCCCAAGCAGGGCTCTATTCTTGATCTGTTCTTAGTTGACCGTGGTACCCCAAGCAGGGCTCTATTCTTGATCTGTTCTTAGTTGACCGTGGTACCCCAAGCAGGGCTCTATTCTTGATCTGTTCTTAGTTGACCGTGGTACCCCAAGCAGGGCTCTATTCTTGATCTGTTCTTAGTTGACCGTGGTACCCCAAGCAGGGCTCTATTCTTGATCTGTTCTTAGTTGACCGTGGTACCCCAAGCAGGGCTCTATTCTTGATCTGTTCTTAGTTGACCGTGGTACCCCAAGCAGGGCTCTATTCTTGATCTGTTCTTAGTTGACCGTGGTACCCCAAGCAGGGCTCTATTCTTGATCTGTTCTTAGTTGACCGTGGTACCCCAAGCAGGGCTCTATTCTTGATCTGTTCTTAGTTGACCGTGGTACCCCAAGCAGGGCTCTATTCTTGATCTGTTCTTAGTTGACCGTGGTACCCCAAGCAGGGCTCTATTCTTGATCTGTTCTTAGTTGACCGTGGTACCCCAAGCAGGGCTCTATTCTTGATCTGTTCTTAGTTGACCGTGGTACCCCAAGCAGGGCTCTATTCTTGATCTGTTCTTAGTTGACCGTGGTACCCCAAGCAGGGCTCTATTCTTGATCTGTTCTTAGTTGACCGTGGTACCCCAAGCAGGGCTCTATTCTTGATCTGTTCTTAGTTGACCGTGGTACCCCAAGCAGGGCTCTATTCTTGATCTGTTCTTAGTTGACCGTGGTACGCCAAGCAGGGCTCTATTCTTGATCTGTTCTTAGTTGACCGTGGTACCCCAAGCAGGGCTCTATTCTTGATCTGTTCTTAGTTGACCGTGGTACCCCAAGCAGGGCTCTATTCTTGATCTGTTCTTGATAAGGGCGGCTCAGGAGGTAGAGCAGGTCGTCCAATGATCCATGGGTCGGTGGTTCGTATCCCGGCTCCTCCTGTCCACATGTCGAAGTGTCCTTGGGCAAGACACTGAACCCTACATTGCCTCAGTCTAATGAGTCGGTCGGTGTGAGCTCGGCACCATTGGTGTGTGTATGTGGAAAGTGAGGACGCTGGCGTCGACTGTTCGCGGCTTCACCTCCCAATGTATGAATGAATGAAGCATTGTAAAGCGCTTTGAGCACTTGGAAAAGCGCTATAAAAATGCCATTCATTATAAAAAACAATGCTATTCATTGATCCGCTAGCAGACTGTTCGTTTCAGATTATAAGGACGCTATAGGGCTCATTTTGATCTAACATTACACATGAATGGCTGTGGAATATTTTTTTTATTGACCTTTATTGACTAGCTGCTATGGCCCTAGCAAGTGCATGTGATGTAGCCTGGGATCAATACCATTTTCTGGTTTTTGATCCAGTCGGGAGCGGTACAGTAATATTTCATGTTGGGTAACCCTCCGGCCGGAACCACCAAGCCTGAATCAGAATTCCCTCAAAAATTATTCCCCGCAATCAAGGGCATAATCATTTTAGGGCCTACCCAAAAAAAAACCTTGACACGGCATAGTTTAGCTTCTAGGAATAGTTTGTTTGTTATATCCATCTTCTATTCCAACTCGTATCGACTGGCGAGACTAACCTTGTAGTTATACTCGATCCAGCATTTAAATGGTGATTGAGGGAACCAGAACCACCGTGTTTTATTTAATTGAATGTATTTATGATTTCAGTGTCCGTGGCCTAGACCGGATCACACCATGCATGGTGGCATGCCGGAACCACCGGATCACACCATGCATGGTGGCATGCCGGAACCACCGGATCACACCATGCATGGTGGCATGCCGGATCCTCCGGATCACACCATGCATGGTGGCATGCCGGAACCACCGGATCACACCATGCATGGTGGCATGCCGGATCCTCCGGATCACACCATGCATGGTGGCATGCCGGATCCTCCGGATCACACCATGCATGGTGGCATGCCGGATCCTCCGGATCACACCATGCATGGTGGCATGCCGGAACCACCGGATCACACCATGCATGGTGGCATGCCGGATCCTCCGGATCACACCATGCATGGTGGCATGCCGGATCCACCGGATCACACCATGCATGGTGGCATGCCGGATCCTCCGGATCACACCATGCATGGTGGCATGCCGGATCCACCGGATCACACCATGCATGGTGGCATGCCGGATCCTCCGGATCACACCATGCATGGTGGCATGCCGGATCCTCCGGATCACACCATGCATGGTGGCATGCCGGATCCTCCAAGGTGGAAAGGAAAGTCTGTTGACGCGAGGTGACGAGAGGCTGTCTTATGATGTTCTGACAATCTGAATATAGAAACAAGATGCCACTTCATGCTGGCTTGGTATTTATTGTTGTGAATACAGCTTGTGACTATGACACCCCCCCCCCCCCCCCCCCCCCCCCCCACCATCTACGTAAACCTGTCTATAACACCCCTGTAAGACATCCCAAGCAGCAGCTCAATATAACTTGCAAAAGGTACACATAGACAAGTGTATTTAATGTACTGTGTATATGAATGCCTTCTGTAATCTTGTAGCCTACATTCCCCATTGCTGCTTAACCCATTTAGACATAAAGCCTATTAATAACACCTTCTCATCAATCAATCCGTTTTATTGTCACTTCCACAATACACATTAGGCAGGCATACAGGGGAGCAAAATAGCGTTCTCCTCAACTCATGGTGCTTCACATTTAAAAACAATAGACACGTAAAAAAGAGGCTAAACCTTTTAAAAAACATGAAAAAGTAGAGAGAGCAGACAACATATTGTCAAGAGAAACTGCTGATGCAATATAGATGAAGTGCTATTCTTATCTCTCAGGAACGTTGTCTCTCAAGTCTCTGCGGAACATGTCCCACCAGCATATCACTGCTTGTACCTGCATGTATGAAGTTCATGTTTACATATAGCTGAACTAAATGTTTATTTACATGACATAGTTAATGATCATTTACAGAAATATCTACCTCTACATTACACAGTTTGTACAATTGTCCAGCACACGCACACACAGTCAATATGAACTCCTCTGTGTGAACTCCTCCGTGCGTGCGTCTCTGTCTGTCTGTCTGTCTGTCTGTCTGTCGTCCTCGATTTCTCAGCTGTTCACCATTCCAACAAGTCCCAGGATCAATATTCCTGAAAGAGCCTCCCTATGCTATACATCCCTACTTACATGAATATCAATCTAGTGGAGCTCATCAAATGAGGGTGCTTGACCCTCATTTAGTTTGAAATAATTGAATCTCGGTTCTGAATGACGCTACGAGCTAGGGAGATTTCAATAGTATGTACCTCTGGGTTTGAGCTGCAGATTGGCGTGACTTTCATCACCTCAGAAAGAAGTGCCTTTGCAATGTTTAGAATGGCCAAATCAGCCTTATTATATTCCCACCATGTCAGACTGTAGCGGAAATCCTTCTGAATTCTGGAGTACAGTCAAAATCATTATCACAATGTCACACACCTCATCTCTATTCTCGACATAATCATGCGATTAACACCTCATCCACAGTCTCAGACAAGAGTAAACTGTGTGATGTTTTTAATGAGCTCGCTCCAGTGCTGCAGGCCATCTCTGTGAGAGCTCACTGCACACAATGCCATGTGACACACTGCTGTATAGTTCTCCTACATTCTCATGGTAACACTTCACTTGAGGGGGCACATTCAGGGGGCAAACGATTATGACAATTATACCAAATAATTGAGACTATCTCTCACATAACTGCGATCAGGCGGTTATGTAATGGTTGTGACAGGCCTGTGTGCACATACTTGTATGAGTGTGTGGCCAATAGAAGCTCTTGGAGGTAGCATCTTGAACAGTGCTACAGTAGTATTGTCAGTGTCATGGAGGTAGCATCTTGAACAGTGCTACAGTAGTATTGTCAGCGTCTTGGAGGTAGCATCTTGAACAGTGCTACAGTAGTATTGTCAGCGTCTTGGAGGTAGAATCTTAAACTGTGCTACAGTAGTATTGTCAGTGTCATGGAGGCAGCATCTTGAACAGTGCTACAGTAGTATTGTCAGTGTCATGGAGGTACAATCTTAAACTGTGCTACAGTATTGTCAGTGTCATGACAGTATGCCATTACTGTGTCCTCTGATCACGCACTTTGACTATTGATTGGGAAAACACACCACCAATACACGCACACGCATGCACAATTGCACACACGCGCGCGCGCGTGCGACACACGTACACAAAGGGACAGTCCCTAGCTGGCTCCATTTCAGGACAGGAATCACATCGCAGTACCCTGGGAATCAATGTCCACCACCGACTAGGTGTGTGTGTGTGTGTGTGTGTGTGTGTGTGTGTGTGTGTGTGTGTGCGTGTGTGCTGAATTGCGTCCGTGCATGGTGCATGCGTGTTCAGGTGTGTGTGTGAGAGTGTGCGTCTCTTCAAGATAATCATCATTCAGTCAGTCAGACACTTCCATCCATCATACACTCTCTCACGCACGCACGCACGCACGCACGCACGCACGCACGCACGCACGCACGCACGCACGCACGCACACACACACACACACACACACACTAAAAGCTACTTGATAATATATTTATATAACAGCTGTATTGTTATTAATACTTAACAACAGATGACTAAAATATTGAAGTCTTCCTGGGACGTTGGGACGTCTGATAAAGAGCACACAGTGCTCTCTAGTGGCCATTTATCTGAACTGCTTTTAAACTCAAATATGCCAGCTTGGTGCCTGGGCCTGTTATGTAGCACTGATGATGTGTACAACCTAATACACGCACGCACGCACGCGCGCGCGCTCTCATTAATAAAAAAACATATAGGTAGCGCCAGGTCTAAATGGGTTAAGTAAAAGTATCTATACTGCAATGTAGGTATAGTAAGTAAAGTTAAAGTCCAGAATTCAAGCCATAGCAACTTTTTGTGCAAAACTAATGCTTGGAATGGATTCAGCATCATGAAAACCCCCTACTTTGACATGTTGCATGCTACTTAAAGCATAGGGAAATTTAGAAAATATTGCCTTATAATAGGATGTCAATGGTGGCCATACTGTACAGGCCATTTTCAACACTTTCCCCTCAGACAATTCCAGGCAACTATTTTTCTGTTATTCAGGATATATTGAAGATGCAATATCAGCTGAGTTTGGTTTTTTTGCAATTAGTTTGAGGTTGATCCTGTATTTTCCATAGATTTCCTGTACTATAATTCTGTGCCTATGCAGCAGACCGGCAAAGCATCTGTGTCATTTTTTATTTTAGCTATCGCAACATTTCAGAAAACTCTTAGGATTTAGAACAGTGGTTTAGGGTTAGGGTTAGGTATCTACACGCTCACAGTGTGTCACTTTGTGCTGCGCTGCGAGCTTGTGCATCTGCTTTTACGATTTAACCCTAACACAAATCTTTTCTTCTGGGGGTCCCTGGCACTAAGCATTTTCAGATGAGGGTTCCATGGCCAAAATATAATTTTGGGGTCCTAAAAAAACAAAAATACATTGCATGGATGCACCTGGGACGTATCCTCAGTGATGTATCCTAAGGTCATCAGGGTTTCGGGTCTCTCGAACATCATACCCCTCACTCAGGTGACCCAGCCGGGGGTGATCAAGTCCCGACTTACGTCCCATTAGGGAAAGACCAGGGCCACACAATCCGATGCTCCGGAACTACTCTGCCGGAACTGGGAGTGAGAGGAACTGGCGTGTGGAAGGACTAGGCTATGTGGGTTGACTCCTGTCCGGGTCCCTATACGTCTCACCAGGTCCATTCCTGCTCTCACCAGGTCCAGGACCTGTGTGTTGCACCAGTCTCCCAGCACCAGGCACGTCATTCAGGAGTGGTGGATTCTCGAGCCGCAATGGTTCGGCATGGTGGTGCTGCAGGCTCCGCTTGCGGCTTGAATGGCCCTCCTAAATTAGCACTAAAAAGTTAGAGAACTACTGCATTTGTAGAATGGGCCTCAGCCCTCAGGCCTTAATGGGCAAAAGCAGTACATGACACTCTAGGCTGGTTTTATCATTTGTTTTCAAGTTCATTCATGATTCAACGATGCACTTCTCTCTGATTGGGTGACGCCTGGTCAAAGTTCACCAAAGTTGAACTCCATCCATGCTTCAGACACATTGAACGTGACACACGTCATCCATACAGCCATCAGCGACTCCCACAATATAAAACCATGCAAGTACAATACAGTATGTGTCTAATCCAGGGGTCTTCAGCGTTTTACAGGCCAATGATCCCTTAGCTGAGAGAGATGAAGCAGGGACCCCCATTACATACTGTATACAATTATAATAATACATAGTACTATAGCTGTCCTACAGCAGGATGTTTTAAGTTAATGTGGACTTAACTCAACTACTTGTTCCTACAGCCTGTAGATTCTCTTCTCACCACTAGATGTCAGTATGAGAATCTACTATATGTGTGTGGTGACTGGTCATGATGGAAACACACTGTAGGACTACAGGACAACAAGCTGTGGCATGAATGACCAGCTGCTTCAATGATTGATTGATTGATTGATTTATGTTTTACAGTGTGGTTATGCAGGGTTATGCTGGCACAGAGGTTTGTGTTGTGTTACACAACACTTCAGTAAAGACTAGAGTAAAGAGTTGTTGTGTTTTATTGATGAGGTTCCATTAGCAAACCCACCCCCCTCCCCTTTCTCTCTCTCTCTCTCTTGTTCACTCTGTCCCATGCTCATGCTCTTTCACCCATGCTCTTTCAGGTGAACAGAGAGCTGGTGGCCGTGTGTCATACTTCCCCAAACAGGCTGATGCTGATCGGAGACAAGACACACGACACAGTCCCAGACACACAGTACTCTAGTCTAGAGGCATAGTGGTAAAGTGCCTAGTCTAGAGGCATAGTGGTACGACACAGTCCCAGACACACAGTACTCTAGTCTAGCGGCATAGTGGTACGACACAGTCCCAGACACACAGTACTCTAGTCTAGCGGCATAGTGGTACGACACAGTCCCAGACACACAGTACTCTAGTCTAGAGGCATAGTGGTACGACACAGTCCCAGACACACAGTACTCTAGTCTAGAGGCATAGTGGTACGACACAGTCCCAGACACACAGTACTCTAGTCTAGAGGCATAGTGGTACGACACAGTCCCAGACACACAGTACTCTAGTCTAGAGGCATAGTGGTACGACACAGTCACAGACACACAGTACTCTAGTCTAGAGGCATAGTGGTACGATACAGTCCCAGACACACAGTACTCTAGTCTAGAGGCATAGTGGTACGACACAGTCCCAGACACACAGTACTCTAGTCTAGAGGCATAGTGGTAAAGTGCCTAGTCTAGAGGCATAGTGGTAAAGTGCCTAGTCTAGAGGCATAGTGGTAAAGTGCCTAGTCTAGAGGCATAGTGGTAAAGTGCCTAGTCTAGAGGCATAGTGGTAAAGTGCCTAGTCTAGAGGCATAGTGGTAAAGTGCCTAGTCTAGAGGCATAGTGATAAAGTGCCTAGTCTAGAGGCATAGTGGTAAAGTGCCTAGTCTAGAGGCATAGTGGTAAAGTGCCTAGTCTAGAGGCATAGTGGTAAAGTGCCTAGTCTAGAGGCATAGTGGTAAAGTGCCTAGTCTAGAGGCATAGTGGTAAAGTGCCTGCCCACCACCGCGGAGGTTGTGGGTTAGAATCCACTGTGGTGCATCCGGCTTCGCCGAGCGTCAACACGAACACAACTGGCTCGTGTTTGGGGGAGGGAAGATGGGCCGGGCAGGGGAGGGTGATATCACTGCATGTATTCCTACAGGCTGGGGAAAACTTGGCACCTGGCAGCAGCTAGGGAGAGTTGGACGGGAGGAGTAGGACGAATGCTCTACGGCCTCCCGGTTGGGGCTCCTCACAGGCAGGTGAGTCAGTAGGAGACAACAGCAGTGACAACACACACACACACATGTGTGTGTGTGTGTGTGTGTGGAGGAATCAAATGGAATACGTAAATGAATAAATACAATTTCATGACTGAAAATGATGTGTAGCCTATATACTATTATGGGATTTGCAAAACAGTATGAACGGAGCCCCCCCACCCTATAACGATGTTTCCTAAACAACCAAAACAATATATTTACATACATTTATATTTTACTAATATTGTTTCTGCTATTCTACATACTGTAAACCAGGTGAAGAAATCACAGATTGAGGTTTTATCCTTTGCTTTTATGGGATTGTTGCGTGTGGCCATGACATCACTCGCGCACACACACACTCAAGTCATTCAATCATTGTCTGTGCCTAATCTTTGTCTCTCCTCCCCACTCAGACTGACACACCCAGGCTGGCACACCTGCAGCAGATTCCCCAATTATCCTCTGCTGCAGCCCTCTGCTATAAAAGCCATGCCAGCTCAGTGTCAAGGCAGACACAGACCCAGCAACAGCTCAGTCCCAATCCACGTCAATACTTTTCAGTTAAACTTAATTTGGTTTAGTTTGGCCTGGGGATGGCCGGCAGTTAGAGTTTTCGTTGTTATTAGTTAATTGGTTTAAGTTAGGGGAGGTGGGAAACGGCTTTGACGTCCCTATAGGGGGTGGCCTGGGCCCCCCCCTCATTCTCCTGTTTTGGCCGGCATCTCCAGGTCTCCTTTGTTCTCCTGATTTGGTAAAGTACCTGACAGTAATATGTATTTTGTTTGATATTTTGTTTGTTGGTTTAATGCTTCTGTGGGGAAGTGGTTAATAAAAACCATTAACTTGTCCACTTTGTGATGTCTGTCCTTATGTTGAGGTCTCCACTTTGAGCCACTTGTTATTTTACATACTTTGTTTGGAGACCGCAACAGGATATCCAATTCCATTAGGGACAATGGGCCTCATGTGCCAACCGTTCTTAAGAAGTTCTTAAAAGGACATTTGTTCTTAGACCCACTTAGGAAGTTTTTAAGAAGGTTTTGGGATCCCTCAATGTTTTCTTGTGATTTGTTCATAGGTAAGAACAGAATCTACGCACACTGTGGAGCACTCTTAGGGTGCCTTTTCTGTTCTTAAGTGCAATCTGAAAGTTTGACCACTTCCAATGCTCTAATCTTAAAAAGAAAATCCTATAATGACTTATAATAGAGATGCCAGTTTTAAAGTGGTTAAAATAAATATCTCTAGGGGTTATCATTTGTCTCTCTATATTGGAAAATGGAAGCACTGATAAAACTGACCGTTTGAGAACCACTATACTTTCTAGTTACTGCAACACCTCCACCTCCAAGGAAAGAACTCTCACTATTGGAACCATTTACTTCAAATCAGATCTAATCTGATCAGACTAATAGACATGAAATGTGCAACGACAGCCCTGCTAATATGGCCCCATTACAGCCAGCTAGGGGCTGGAGGAGGTACGTGACTGCCACTGATAGTAATTACAACTAATGAACACAACTGCTCTTTCTGAGTCTAGTATTCCCAGTGCACTCCTCCACTCCTTGTGACGTAAATGGACTGCATTTATATAGTGCCTTTCCAGTCTTTCGGAGCCTTCAATGCGCTTTACAGAGAACCTCACATTCACTGAATCACACACCGATGGAAACCTTGTTCATTGTCTTTCTCAAGGACACGTAGCCAGGAGGAGCTGGGGATTGAACATGGAACATTCCAAAACGGCCGTTCTACCTCTTGAGTGACTGTCTTTATGCTTAAACGCTATTTCTTTGTATAGCAGCAATAATATAGTAATTATTATATAGCAGTAACAATGATTAAGCATTACACTTGTTTACAACAGGGTCCACCATTTTCAATTCATCCTAACATTTAGAGACGTACAAATATACACTTCTATAAAAACAGGATATCATCATATAAAAGGGCAAAAAAACAAGTACAGTATGAGGAAAAAAGAGTGTGGGGGGGGGGGACTCCGACATTTTTTTGCAGCAGTCCGTAGGTGCTCTTTGAGAGCGGTTTTGAAGGAGTCATGGGATTGTGTCTTAATGGCTGTTGGTAAGGCGTTCCATATTTTAGTGGCATAGGAGTGAAATTTGTTTGTGCCGAATCTGGTGGACTACCAGCCAATGTGCCCAGACAGCCACGCCAGACGCCCGGGCCATAATATGTATTTTGAGATATTGTGTAAACTAATTCTTTAACTGGGTGCCATATTATGGAACAGTTTTTCTTGTGTTGACTTTCAGTTCTGGTATCGAGGGAAGCAGTCGCTCTAAAACAGAGGAAGTAATAGATAGTTTTGGTTGTTACTACGAGTAGTTGATCCAGAAGTAGAACTGTGGGCCTGGGCCACGGCTCAGTGGTCCAGGCACCTTGGCTGGTAATCCAGTCTGGCAGTGTGCCGCAGGCTCGACTCCCGGTCCCGACGGCCTTTACTGCATGTCTTCCCCCCCCATCTCTCTCCACATTTCCTGTCAGCCTACTGTCTGTCCCTCCATAAAAAATATAAAATAATGGCTGATCACTTGTTTTGTTGAATCATTTTTGAGGGGCACTAGCCCCTCCTATATTCAGTTATTAGTGTAGATTTGTCTTTAACAAACACTAAATTCCCATTGACAATGAATGGAGAATTTATGTCTGAGCAAATCGTTACGTCATGATGATGTACAATGATAAGAGCGCCCCTCACTGTAAATAGATTTTTCAATGTAATGAGTCCCGGGATGCAGGGATGGTCTTTTAGATGAGTCCCAGGGACATTTTATGAGTCCCACTTCAACCACGTTAGTCATATTTTTGCAATTTTTTACAAATTGCAGCATTTAACTCCCATTTCATTTTATATGGTTATAATGTGGTTATATTATTCATGTAGAAAACAGAAGAAGAAATTAATATAATAATATAACTAAAGCTAGCAAAATAAACTAGTTTTGGGATGCAAAATGCACCCTATTTTAATCTCTGCTTCACACAGGTGTGATTGTTTTGTTTATTAAATCACCAGTTTTCCAGCATGGACCTTTTAACATAGAAGAAATAATAAGGATTACTCTGGAGAGGAGGGACACGGTGGTTATACTACCACCACTACTACTACTGATACTACTGATACTGCTACTACTACGATTAATACAACTATTAGTAGTAGCGGCCGTTGGTCTCAAGAGACAATAGCACAAGCGCACCCGTCGGGGATACCCGATGGGTACCTGCGTTTGATGGGTGAAAACGGGTTCACCAAAACAACGTCACATTATGTAACTCTGTGAATGTGTATAAACAACATGGTATGGATATAGGACTGGCATACTCGCCGTAACGGAACAACTCCAACGATTACTACAACTATTAGTAACTATTAGTAGCACTAAAACTACCACTGCTATTCCAACAGCAGAAGCAGTGATGCAGTGCAGACGTCAATGTCTCAGCTATTAGTGATCTGCAGCTAGTCTAGTCTGATGTCATTCCGTGGCATTTTAAGTTGAAGATAGCCATTCATCTTCACCAAGCTCATCCTGTGAGTCCTGTCATGTAGTTTTTGGGGAAAGTGTCTCATCTGCCTCCCTAGTATTTGTGTCACATTGCTGTCAAAAGCACATAATAATAGCTTATAGGACATAACGCCCTCTTTTCTGAGTAAGACTGGTTTCAGCGCTACTTGGCATGATCCTCTACCATACTGTAAGTGTCATAAACATGTGACTCTGCATGTATGTATTAGGGGCAGAATAATTTTCATAAAGCTGCAATATTCATTGGCTCATAAAATAAATCCCAGGAGTAGATTGCTTTTAACAGTTTTTCATATTCAAAATGGTGGGAGATCTAACGATGACGGGTCAAAGGTCGATCCCATACCACATTTGTTCATCGTGAGGAGACGTATGTGTATTGAAATTATATTGCTGGCGGTAAAGCGGTTCATGAGCTATGCCTCTTCAAAGTTTGCAAATGGTTGTGGGCTTCACTCAGCTGATTGCTGCCCAAGTGGTCAGACTTGAACAAAAACTGAGTGATAGTCTATCTTGTATGAGAATTGTGAAACAGTGCAGTGTCCAAGACACCCCCTGACTTTAGGTTTGCCCCTGGAAAACACTGACCCCAGCTGACAGACAAACTGATGCCATGACACTGCATGCACAAGAACAACCAACCAAGAACATCTGCATGCAATGTCTGCAGGCTTTGTGCCCCATATAAAGGTAGACGCCTCCTTCGGCTCTGAGGTGCGTGTACTCAAGAGAGGGCAAGCATCCTTGGTTGGTGCATGCTCCACTAGTCTTGCGTAGCCAGACAACTATTGCAAGAGGCAAGTCTGGCAATGCGATACTAGTGCGTCACAGAAGCTTCCGCGTGTGTCATTGTGATTGGCCAGTAGTCACTTGAGTGGCAGCGATACGCCCGGGGACCCCCCGCCGCGCCCCCCCCCGGCCCTATGGTGCCTTCCGCACTTACGCCCTCACATCGATACACGTTGCTCCAATGAATTGCAGCGACCTATGAGGCATCTATTTATTTATTTGCCCGGATTTTCCTTCGGTTTCTTTTTCTGCCAAAAATAGCAGTTCAGGCTTAAAGGTGTAGTGAAATGAAAAATACGTTTTTCACACTTTTAGACCATATCCGTGGTCATCATATGGTCATACCTAACAATGGATGCCAAAAAAGTGGGAAAATTCTCATTTTTGTGTGTTTTTATATCAAACGTCCATAAAAATATATTTTGTATTACTTCCTGAAAACGAAAACGTGCTGCGTGATGACGTGTCGAGGCCAACATCGATAAAAGCCAATAAAAATGAAGCTCACCAGTTTAATTCCCCATATCTCCGCATCCGTCCAGCACAGGCTGCACAGCTGCTACTGATTACAGAAATCTTCCGTTTGTATTCCCATTCAAGATAACATCCAGAGAGTGTATTACTCGGTTTCAACTTAATCATCCCGCTAAAAATGTATCTGAAAACATTATAGGGTAGAAATGAGCCACATTAAGAGTAAACTGGTAAAGCTGGCCGACTATCAGATTTGTAAACAAACATCCACAGATTCCACACGCTGTCCTGCGTAGCATAGCTACCCGTCCCTAGCTACCGTCCCATCCCCTGAAGGGATGCGACGCTCTGATTGGTTCAGAAACTTCATAGCGGTGTTTCAACTTGAGACTTCAAAATAAAATGTCCTATTTCCGTTTCACTACGCCTTTAACCGTGCCGTATGCCAAACGGTGAAGACGTGAAGCCCACGACCACTGGCCAAAGGGTGGCGCAATAGAAAATGCAAACTTTGAACAGGCATAGCTCATGAACCGTTTGACCGAAATAAAACTTCGATACGCATACGGTATGCGTCTGCCTTTTGACCTCTGACCTTTAGATCTCCCACCATTTTGAATTATATGAAAAAATTATATACACACAAACTTTGGACCAATATCTAGAAACCCAGTATAAGAGAAGTTTGTATGTGAAAAAATAAAGCTTTTATGAGCTAATGAAACTTGCAGTTTTATGAAAAGTCTTCTTCTGCCACATGAGTCACATGTTTATGAAACGTTACAGTATGGTAAGGGATCATGCCATCATGCGCTGAAACCACACCTAAAACCACTGTTTTAGGTGTGGCTTGGACGCGTTGGCTTGGCTACAACAGAAATGTTCATGCACAGGGGTGAGGGGCTGTCAATGTCACTCCGAGGTGACTGGTGAGACCGTAGAAAGTCTGGTGAGACGAGGTTACTGCCAATGTAGGTTATCTTTTGTTGTTTTTCTTGTTTTGTTTCAGAAGCTAGACTTGGCAAGATCTCAATAATTGACTGGGACTGTGCCCAAGTAGCCCAATGGACGCTACGCTTCTGACAAAGATGCAGAGTAACATGTTTATGTAACTTTTCAGTATGGTAGAGGGTCATGCCAAATAGTATATACTATGTCTTATTCCAATTGGCCATCAGAACTTTGAACTTTGAACAGGCATAATTTATGCCTCGTTTCGTCAAAAGCCATGGAGCCATTTCACATGTGCCTTGTCTCATGCGGAACACATCTGTCACTTTGACCAGTAAGCTCCGCCATCAGATTTCTTTTAATCCTGATTTTCTGCCGGGATTTTTGAGCAATATGTGTGAAATGTTCTACACACAATCTATGGACCCTTATCTGAAATCCTAGTTGAAGAGAAGTTTGTATGTGAAACAAACGGTCACGCCTCCATATATGGTCCGCCTCATGACATCGCGCCTCGTGACACGTCACGCCAACATATATGGCCGTCTCCATATATGAAGATCACAACACTGACCTCAAAACCTGACTGGAGCCGGCCAGCAACTCTACATCTGACCTCAAACCTCAAACCCTTAGATCTCCATATATGGAGCTGACCTGTTCTGACATTCCATATGTTGATCCTCCCTGACTGATACCTGTCCATTCAAACTCTAGATGCCCGCCCCAAAGTTATTTGTGCAGCTGGCAGCCGGTGAAAATTAAGGTCCAGCTCTACCTGGGCCCTCATCAAACCCTGTTAAATGACATTAAAGAAAAACAGAATTCCACGTTCTTGGCATAGATTCGGTTAATCGCATTAATCACACACGTTAATCGTCAACTAAGGTTTCACGCTGGTGACCTATAGCCTGCCTACCAAACCGTGTAGTCAGCTCTCATAATGAGAAAGCTCTGTTCAGAGGAAAAGCACTGACGTTGACAGTAACGCCGATTTACTGTGGAGTTGGAGAGTCACCATAGATCAATGCTTTATAAACTCACTCTGGGTCAGGAGGGACAGCTTCTTAAAGTACAGTAAGTACAGTAGCCTTAGAAATCAGTGGTTTCAGAGCCATGTCGCCATGCTGGTGTACTTGTACTAGCATCATCTCCAGTACATTATGCTAGTACAGGCATGTAAAGATATATCGTACAACAATATATCGATATATATCAATAAACTGTTCAATCGATTCAATTAAAACATGTATCGCGATCCAAACAGCAGAGGGCGCAATCGGGTTAAACTCCCTCTCTTGTTCAGCGTCCTACAGTACATCACGTGTTGACGTGTAATGGCGGGGCAGGAAGAAGGCGGGGTGTTGATGCAGACTGCAGTGCACAGACAGAGACGCACAGACAAACAGTATCGTAAAAGAAAGATATTTCGGTCGAACAAATTGTGAAAAATCGTATCGTGAACCTATT
This sequence comes from Electrona antarctica, assembly GCF_951216825.1. Lineage (NCBI taxonomy): Eukaryota > Metazoa > Chordata > Actinopteri > Myctophiformes > Myctophidae > Electrona > Electrona antarctica. Next base: position 14,855,897 of record NC_136792.1, on the reverse strand, counting down.
ATTGTGATTCGAATCATATCGTGAGTTGAGTGAATCGTTATTCGTTCGTTACTACTCCCTTACTCTTATTCTGAGTACTTTCACTTGAGTACAGTCTTTGGCTAGTGTACAAACCTCCTGTCTTTGATACCCGACTTGGCTGAGGATTGACCCCCTGACCTCTCAGTCTGAGAGCAGAGCACTGCAACCACAAGGCCACTTAGCTGGCAGGACAGTGTCTGTAGAGCTTAATCAAATCACTATGAGCTCATGTTCACCACGCAACAGATACAGTAGCACCAAAGTAAGCATTTCTGACGAAAGAAAAGGCCAAACTCTGGAATTACATCTTGCTGCTGAGCAATATTCCTAAAAAACTGCTTAGTAGATTGCATTATCTGTTGCGTGGCAACGTTGGCCCGTTGAACATTGTATTAGGAAGCAGAAATATGAAGCTGTGACTGTTATGTAACTACCGATTACTTTCTTAGCGATTGGAACTTTTTTGATGAATAGAATAACGAGTGATTTTTTTTCGTACATTATTAATGCTGTATACTTGATCATATTACAGCGTCGCGCAAAAGCATAAAAAGTAGCAGATCCATAAACTCGGAAGACGGCGCGAAGTGACGCGTTGTGAGCTTTTTGATCTGCTACTTTTGCTATTTTTGAATCCTGAAAAGTAACAGTTTTGGACCGACAAAGACGAGAACGTATATAACAAATATATACAGTAATATATATATATATATATATATATATATATATATATATAATTATTTTTTAAATTCTTTATTTACCCAGGGAAGTAGCTGAGCACATGTGCTAATTTTCGGCAACACCCTGCACATAGAAACACACAGACAGACACACAGACACACACACATTAAAACCTGGGAGCTGACCAGTACAACCACAGTCTTATACTGTTGGCCACTAAGCAGCTCCAGGGGGAGCAGTTTGGGGGTTCAGTGACTTGCTCAAGGGCACTTCAGCGGTGTGTGTATATATATATATATATATATATATATATATATATATATATATATATATATATATATATATATATATATATATAGTGACCACTTAACCGTAACTAACCACTTAACCATGTCGAGTAAATACACATACATTATATCTTTAATTTATTATAAGATATAAGATATTAATTTATCAATTAGTTCAATTTACTGTTGCGCCACTATACTCTACAGGACTTAGAGTGGAAAACAGAAACCTTCCTCGTACTGTACAGTATATCTTGTGTCACAACTTTATGTTGTTTCTTTCAGGAAATGGTACGCAACATTTAGCAAAATCTCTTCCTTATTGGCCTGGAATTGTGTTTGTTGCCAGGCAATGGCCTTGATGAAATCTAATCCCAGCGTTCAAACCGAATCACAGAGAGGCTTGGCGAGGCTCTGCAGGTGATTCACTGAGATGGATGCCTTGATATAATAATCATCACATGATGCTTCTAGAATCTAGAATGTTTGCTGTGTACGGTAGCTGACCAGAAGAGAAGGGCCCACCCACACGAGTCGACCAACCACAGGATGAATCTCACAGTAGTGGAAACTGGAAACCTAAATACAGTACATCACTGTCAACAACTTGGAGATGGGGGGGGTTTGATGGTTCAAATCCCGTATTGAACCGGAGAAAGTTAATCAGAACTCTCTGACCGCTCTCTCTCTCTCTCTCAGCTGTCCTGTCTGTCTCTAATATTCTGTCTCTCTCTCTCAGCTGTCCTGTCTGTCTCTAATATTCTGTCTCTCTCTCTCAGCTGTCCTGTCTGTCTCTTCTATACTATATTACCTCTCAGCTGTTCTACATGCCGGTCTGTCCTACACGGTCTCCCTCTCAGCTGTCCTACTGTCTGTCTCTTGCACACTCTCAGCTGTCCTATACTGTCTGTCTCTTGCACACTCTCAGCTGTCCTACTGTCTGTCTCTAGCACACTCTCAGCTGTCCTATACTGTCTGTCTCTTGCACACTCAGCTGTCCTACTGTCTGTCTCTCACACATTGTCTCCCTCTCAGCTGTCCTACTGTCTGTCTCTCACACATTGTCTCCCTCTCAGCTGTCCTGGCTGTCTCTCACACATTGTCTCCCTCTCAGCTGTCCTACTGTCTGTCTCTCACGCATTGTCTCCCTCTCAGCTGTCCTACTGGCTGTCTCTCACACATTGTCTCCCTCTCAGCTGTCCTACTGGCTGTCTCTCACACATTGTCTCCTTCTCAGCTGTCCTACTGTCTGTCTCTCCTACACTGTCTCCCTCTAAGGCTTAGAGGGAGACAGTGTAGGAGAGACAGACAGTAGGACAGTTTAGAGTCTAAGCTGTCCTTCTGTCTCTCCCACATTGTCTCCCTTTCAGTCCTACTGTCTGTCTCTCCCACATTGTCTCCCTTTCAGTCCTACTTTCTGTCTCTCACACATCGTCTCCCTTTCAGTAACCTCAAGTCACCAGGCTTTCCACCTCGGAGGAAAGCCTGGTCTGTGTTCCAAAATCGCTGTGTGAACCGGTCTGGAGCGGATGGTAATTTACGCCATGTTGTAGTCACTGATTTGTAGTCATCAGGCAGGAAACCACAAGGCAGAATAAGACAATTCCGCTGTCTCTCCCACACTGTCTCCCTCTCAGCTGTCCTACTGTCTGTCTCTCCCACACTGTCTCCCTCTCAGCTGTCCTACTGTCTGTCTCTCCTACACTGTCTCCCTCTCAGCTGTCCTACTGTCTGTCTCTTGCACACTGTCTCCCTCTCAGATGTCCTACTGTCTGTCTCTCCCACACCGTCTGTCTCTCAGCTGTCCTGTCCGTCTCTCCTGTGCTGATATCTAACTTGGTTTTGTATAGGTCTTAGATTGTTGGTACAAATAAAAAAAAATACGACTTCAGTGATTTGTAACCTAAATCCTATCACTACTGTGATGAGGGAAAGAGAAGATCTAACTTCCGTGTTACATTGTCCAAAGGCTCTGGATAAACTCAATTAGCCTGCATAAAACACATGTGGAAGTTTGACATTAGGTTTGAGGCTTTCACATGATTCAAAAGAATAGGATTCAAGTCCTTATAATATCTCTTTGGATATATTTGAGATAAGCTCTGTAGCGCTACGCCATGGTGCATCTGTCCTGAGTCCTCTATAGTCCTGAAGGCCAAAGGGGCCTCATCATGATTCATTAAGTGCAGCCACAGCAGCAGACCAAGGAAAAAAAAGGAGTTTAGCAGGGGAAAAAAGATGCTAACTCAATTAGAAATGTGATACTCTGCCACCTGTTTGACTGACTCCTGGCTCTGTAATCTGTACACCAGCACTTCTCAAACGTTTACATTTCAACGACCCCCAATGAGGAACCAAAGGAACCAAATACGGACCATCCATTTAATTTGCACCCTCTCAGATGTATAGACCTGTAAGGGTGCACTGGAACCCACCAAGGAACCATAAAGGTCCCTGGACCCCACTTTGAGAACGACAACCACCTTGCAACTCTAGCACTACAGTATTTCTTCACCTCTACATCAAAACTCTCTCTAAACCAACCTCTAACTTGAACCTAAATCACGAAACCTTTATCTCAAACCTCTATCCAGGGGTGACATAATTTGACTTAAAGGACATACAATTCAAGAGTTGTGGGAATGTACGAGCTAAGTTCCATGGCAATCAAATGCTGCGTTCATGATGTGTGGCATTTTGTGCAAAACGGGCCACTCCAAACTTTGCAATCGTAGCCAATCAGAATGGACTCTGACAAATCTGACAGATGTGTCTTCATCCCGTGACTATAGAGATAACGCGTGCCCGATTTGTGTGAAGTTAAAGTTTGGACAAAAATGTGAAAACTTTGGGGCAGAGGTTCTTCCATGACCTCCTGTACATGCAAAGTTTCTCATCGATCAGTCCAACAGCGCACGCACGCACGCACGCACGCACGCACGCACGCACGCACGCACGCACGCACGCACGCACGCACGCACGCACGCACGCACGCACGCACGCACGCACGCACGCACGCACGCACGCACACACGCACACACACACAAGCTGACTAACGTGACTGACTGGCGAAAACATCGACTGGCGGAGACATGATTGTAATTATTTGATCTACTCCAAACACACATTGAGGAGCCTCTAAACAAACAAGGAAGAGCCTAAAGCAATTTCACTTCCAACCATAGGGGGTGCCACAAATCTATAAATATCATTTTTTTGCAGAAACATGACCCCCCCCAATAGTGAAGATATAGCAGATCTACAAACTTGTAGTTGCTATTTTCTTAAGCATAAAATAGGGTTTAAGTGGTTAATAACAGACAAAAACACAAAACAACAACAATGACAATTACGCCCCAAGATGCCAGAAAGACCAACAACCATTGTCATAAAATATCAACTATGCAATAGGCTACTATAACTCCCCCATACAATTGTGTTGATGACATGTATTTGTGTACAGTACAATTTATGCATAGCCCTCAGGCTGCTTCTCACTGGATCTCCCTGTGACCGTGGTTTCAGGTGAAAGACATTTTTCATCCTTGAGGCTTATTAAAACTGACCTTAGATCAACCATGTCAAACAGGACAGGTTGTCTGCCCTTTGTGTTCCCTCCATTGAGCATGACAAAAGAAAGCCAGTGGCTATGGAGAGTGTGATAACACAATTTGGTGAGGCCAAAGCACGCAAGGTCACATTTTAGTAGCCTATGTCTCCAAGGCGGGCACACAAATCACCTAAGACAAAAAAGGACTAAAAGCAACAAAACAAAGGATTCAAACAAAAACACAACAGTGTTGTGTTTTGTTTTTCTCAAAACACGTTCAGCGCCATTCAAGAGAGAGGATGGGAGAGCAAGGAAAAAAGTACCCATGCAGTAAAATATATTTGACAATAGATTTCGTTTTTCATGCTTTTCATTTTTAACCTCTACCAGTATTATGTTCTCCCTTATTAAAATACAAGACAGTCAATTCAAGAGAGAGAGGGAGACAGAAACATTAGATATACACAGTATATTGTACATTACAGTATAGGAGCATAGGACCACAATGGAAACAATACCCCAGGACTATTTTGTGTTATCCTTTTAAAAGTCCGACTGTACCTGCTGTTTACAATGCTGACTAATAAAGTATTCAATCAATACAAAATAAAAAACTACAACCAATTTAGTCAATTCTTTTCAATAATAATAATAATAATGACTCTATACTCAACTTTTACTTTACACAGTGGTGCTGAGAGATAATTAAGCTTGTTTTTGCCTGACAGCAAAC
>NC_136792.1:14750625-14845625 GCF_951216825.1 Electrona antarctica | reverse complement strand
AAATAGCCTATCTACAAGCATACAATTAGCCGCGTCCGTGATGGATTGTGAGCTTGTAGATCGGCTGTTTTCAGCGTGCGACATGTCATGTCTATAAACACTCTGCCCAATAGAGACTGACGGACCAATCTCTCAGTTTTTGTAGTTTGAAAACAAGAACAGAACCATTCCAAAGGGTGCTCATATTGGGGAGGTGATATGATATGTCAATTAAAGCAGTGGGCAATGGGCATAGGTTTTAGCAGATGCTTTCGCCGCTGTTCTATCAACTACCAACTACTGCGTTTAGAAGTCCCCAGTCATATTGATAGGCACACAAACCTAATGTTAGCTAGCAAACTTATTGCTGCTGTCAGGCAGAAACCAAAAAAACAGAAAACAAATAACATATTTTGCTATTGTTTTGAGGGGCGGGCACCAGACCCTCCAATGCATAGCTTTCCGAAATTACGTCATAGGCCAGTCAAGTCTATGGACTTTTAATGTTTGTAGAGTCTTATACATTCCCTGTCGCCAGCTAAGTCTATGGACTTTAATGTTTGTAGAGTCTTATACATTCCCCGTCGCCAGCTAAGTCTATGGACTTTAATGTTTGTTTAAGGCGGTTATGATGTTTTTTTTCCCCATGACAACGCAAGACGCCATCTGGCTGTGTGTCTGTGGGGTTTATATGTGATGAGTCGTTCTTCTTTTATTTTGATAGGGAGATAAAGTGTCTCTCTGACAGGTCAGTCTTTTCAAACTCAAGTCTTGCGACCTGCCACATGAACCAACAAACCGCCCAGGGCACAAACATACAGTACTAAAATATTTACACTGTCAGTGTGAGTGTGTGTGTGGAGTGTGGACCCTTCCTTGGGTAGAACAAAGCTGTTCTAATTCTAGCAAAAACACTGAAATGCCAGGCCATCACTGAGAAGATGCCTGCTAGCTCACACCCACACACCTATGTAGGTCTCGGAGATACTGTAGACGGTACCGATAGCAGAATGCTGCAGTCAATGTGTCAAACAAAAGAGAGTTTAAGACCCTTGCCCTGAGGTGGGCAGCAGTTGAGCGTGTCTCTACACAACACCCACAACACAGATTATCCTGCTCATACCACAATGTACGTACTGTAGGCTACTATAAATATATAATCATCTTCACCACCACAGTTTCAGAGTAAATATTATAACGTTTTTCCACTTCTGTCTGTCTGTCTGTCTGTCTGTCTGTCTGTCTGTCTGTCTGTCCACTAGAAGTTGCATCTGTGAGTGTAACTGCTGCTGACTAATGTGAACAAAATCCCCCTCACACACACATACACACTGCTCCTGTCAGCAACAAATCACACACGCACACACACGCACGCACGTACACGCACGCACGCACGCACGCATGCACACGCGCACACACACACACACACACACACACACACACACACACACACACACACACACACACACACACACACACACACACACACACACACACACACACACACACACAAGGGATGGACAGGGAGCTGATTCCATTCTTGATTTGGACTGACAACAAGAACTTAGAATATTAGGACACCCAATCTCGCTGGTCTCTCCCCCCATCCAACAACACAGTGCCTCTAGTGTCAACTAGCCCTCCAGGGTTCCATTCCCTGACTAAAGGCCAGACTGATTATAGTTGGTTGGATCAGGAGGACCATGTGCTTCTCAGAACCCTGTGCCTCAGGAGTCTGTGGCAAGAATATGGTCACGATCAGTGGTGGAAAAAGTACTCAAATGTTTTACTTAAGTAAAAGTACCAAGAAATACTCCGTTACAAGTAAAGGCCCGGAATTCAAATTGTACTTGAGTAAAAGTACAAAAACATTGGCATCAAAATGTACTTAAAGTACGAAAAGCAAAAGTACTCACTGTCCAGAATGTCCCGTTTCAAGTTTTTTCGAATGCAAAAAAATCTTTAGAAAATAGCAGATCTACAAGCTCACAATGTGTTGTAGATTGGCTATTTTCAAATGGTCAGTGAGGCGAGTGATAATGAGTGATAAAGAGATAATGTGTAACGATTTGTGTGATGTTTGGACAAAATTTGTAGGAGTTATATAAACAAATGGTTAGAAAAGATCATCCTACTGGTATAGTGTTATAACAGAGCAATGTTAAAAGGGTGGCATTTGTTCCTTGTGCGTGCAAAGTTTCACCGCAATCGGATGCAGCACGCCTTCTTGATTTGCAGTATTTCGTTCAAAACGGACCACTCCTGCAAACTTTAGATGTCAATCTTAGCCAATGTAATGCACGTAACTCGAGAACCGTTTGCCCCAATTCAACACACGCGGTCCACAACCAGGTAGTGCAGTGCCCGGTATCGAGTCGGTCGGACCCACGGTTCTCCAGAACCACCACAAAAGGCTCTGGTCAGGCTCTGCCAGTGGGAATCCCCTCAGTGGGAATCCCTTCACCTGTGCAATTGCCAGGCTCTGCCTCAGCCAACTGAGGCTGCTCTGGGAATCCCCTCAGTGGAAATCCCCTCTGCCAGTGGGCCTATAATCAGCCTAAACACAGTCAGTTTGCCCTCTTCAGACACAGGCAGACAGGCAGATACAACAGAGATCTCCATGTGGGACACAGACAGACAGTTAAAACGGGTGCTATGGCAAGTTGACACCGGGTATTATTAGGTTCCAAAGTTGCATCGTTCTCAAGTAGGCCAGTGGCCGACGGGCACGTACAGGTCTAGTACCTGTAATTAAAGATACCCTGCTCCATTCTTTTAGGTATCATGCAAAAGTCCCTGTTACAGATACAGGTAGTTGTAAGATAATAGAACTGATGTTTCCGGTGAGCGACACCAGCAGTGCAGGAAGGAATGTGCAGACTGCAGATTCACTGAGTCCCAATCTTCCGCCGTAGTCTGAAAACCCACCTCTTCAGACTCCATGTTGTCCCGTAGCACTTGCTGTAGCACTTGCCCTAGTCCTGACGACCTTACAGGCGAATGCAAAGGTTCAACTCATTATAACTTAGATAGCATTTTATGTAGACAATATCACTAGATAGTATACAGTATGCATAATTGAATTATATAGATATTCCACTGTTATGTTCTTAGCTTACGTATGATTCATGATAACTAGTTTTTATGTATGTATCGCCATGTTTTTGTTCTTGCTTAATGTAAATCGCTCTGGATTAATTAAGCCTCCAGAGTGATGCCTAAATTGTAAATTGTAATGATGCAGCGGAGAAGGTTGCAGTCGCTCCTCCCCATATAGACCATTGATTCTCAACCTCAAGGACAGCTGAGGGGCCATAGTGGACCACCTTTGGAAAAAATGTTCTCTCCATCAAAGGTTGTTTGGACTGGAACCGTCTCCCAGGAGAGCCCCATGCACAAACTCAGCCAATTAAAACAGGACAATTAAAACAAAGAAAGACAACCAGACCTGCGATCATATAGGCTAATAATATTTGTATAGACTATTGTAGGGGGGGGGGGACTATGGATGGAAAGCAGCTTTCACTATATTTACACTCGCTCCACCTGTCTTGTGTTCATTAATGTGCACTGTCCCGAGTCCAAATAAAATACAAGTTCTCAAGGACGTGCAGTTTATAGCCTACGGACCAGCCCTATTTGACACCAATCTGTAAAATCCTCACACCAACAGATGTTGACACCAACAGATGTTAACACCAACAGATGTTGCCAGATGGGAAATGTTGAATTATCATACCAGAGGCTTAAAATGATCGTATTTGAAAGAAAAATATTGTACACAGCCAAAAAATTACACCAACAGATGTTGCCGGATGGGACATGTTGAATTATCATAGGCTACCGGAGGCTTAAAATGATCATATTTGAAAGAAAAATATTGTACACAGCCAAAAAATAGAATAGAAATTTCACCAAAACAAATTGTATTTAAGAAACCACCTTGTTTGAGACTATACTGTATGTGACAAAAACACATCACATATGCTGCGTGGAAGCAGGCAACCTTTTGGAACTTACACAAATAAAAGCCTGAAACTGGACTGGAAAGATGCAACTGTTAGAGGTGGCCCATTTGGTTCCAACACTGCTTTCCTCTGCCTACATTTGCTACTGTTGCCTCGAAATCAGTTCTGGCATCTGGCGGACACAGCTGGCTGCCACTGTACCGCAACCTACAATATGTCTACAGTCTCGTCTACTATCTATTTGTCTACAGTCTTTGTCTTCTTTCTTTCTTTCTTTCTTTCTTTCTTTCTTTCTTTCTTTCTTTCTTTCTTTCTTTTCATGTGCTTTCTTATAACCAAATGCCAAATAAATCACATCAAAATGGTGAGCAGAGGCAAAAATAATAATTTATTTGGACATAATACTAGTCTGGATTATTCGATTTCCGGACCTTTGCATGGATTACTGACTTGGAAACTGTGTTCTGTCTGTCATATCTGCTTCCCTGTTCATCTGTGTTTGGGTCTGCGATCCAGTCCTCTGACAGATCTCTCTAAGTGTTTGTTAAGACAACTGAGCATCTCAGCAGCTTTGCCATCCACAGTAGATGAACTAGATAGAATACACGGTTGGAAGACCAGACATGCTTTTAGGGGACAGGGATTTGATTGTCTGCCAACATTTTCCTGGGTCATTTAGATTTTCTGTGGTGAGAGTAGCCTTCTTTACTAAGGAGTACATTTATTTCATAAACATCTAAACCTAGTCCAGAGAGCTTCCCATCTTGTCTTTCCTTGCTTTGGCCCAGATATAATTTGTTTTTCCTTGCATTGGCCCAGATGTAACTTGTTTCATGTTAAGATATGGACTCGTACCCCACTTTGAGAACCAAATAACAGTGTGTACACCACTGATTCCCAAACCTTTTGTGGGTCACAACTTGATTAAACACCCCGTTTTCTTTTCCTACATTTAAAACTATATCCTCTGACACAAAAAAACTTTCCTCTTTACAAAGACTTCCGTAGTACAGCTTTTACAGAACTTGGAGAACCCTTCTGAGCTGCCGTCATGACCTCCCTCTGCCTGTCACGACTATTGATTCTGTAGGAGATGAGACAGGAGACGGGGCTTGTGATTGGCTGAAACGGGGGTAGGGATCGCTCCGTTCGGCACAGTGACTCACTCCCTCGCTTTAGCTCACTCGGCGATGCCTCTCGTAGCTCAAGTTCGCTTAAGACGGCATGCCTCTACAGTACAGAAAACAAGCGCTCCCTAACGTCTTGCCTCCTATGGAAACAATAATAGCCCCCCTGTCGTATGTTCTACTTTCTTGTAAGTGCAGTCTATTGTTTACACTAACGTGGAGCTACAGTGCAACTCTACCTGTTCTTCCGTTCCGTCTCATTATTAGTATTTGTCTCAGTCAACAGGTGGCAATAGGGTACTGCATGAGCCTTCTGGGGGAAAACAAACTGAAATCAATAAAATGCCTTAATTAAAATGTGTAGCCAAACAAAAAGATAACAACATTCTATAAGATAGATATCTTAGCTAGCTTATAGAGCTGCTATCTTTGTCGAATGTTACGCTTATTTTCAACAAATTCATGTGCGGTCCGGGAAAACCTTTCGTTCAATTCTATGCGTGCTGAGTGAATCAGAATAACTATATCTTACTCAGCACTAGTGGTTCTGACTTAAGACAGCTGTGTAAACATGTGTATATTATAAAGTGACTTCATGTAACAGCACTTCTTCCGTCCAAGCAAACCCCAGTAGAGCTGCAAGAGGCCAGAGAGAGAACATCTATTCTGAGACACAGCAGGTAAGGGGAAGGGTCTATTAATATAAACACTGTTAATACACACCACGCACCCAGTACACACTATCCTACTACACACTACACAATATACAGTACTATTAATATCACCCTTCAAGACACGATACAGACTAACACAACGAATACACTACACTACACAACACACTACACACTACACAAAACACTGCACTGCACTATCTATTAATAACATGACACACACATGCACACGCACGCACGCACGCACGCACGCACGCACACACACACACACACACACACACACAGAGACTTGATTTGTGTATACAGAATAATGCAGTTCTTTGGCCAGCAGCAGTAAATACATCCATAAATAAATGACAACTCTCAGGCAGCTGCCATATTGGCACTCCATTGCTAAACACAAATAGCATAATACACAAACACAAATATAGCTTCTTATTCGCACACTGGCCTGTCCTGGTTCACATGCAGTTGAAAATAAACTACACTGCCCTATAAAACATATAGTGCAAGCAACTAAAAGTGTTACTGATGAACTATGTCATAGTTCATCAGTTTAACAACCAGCCAGCCAAATGTGTTATCGATATATAACTGTATTCAAAAACTGTTCATACCAAAATCATGATGACTGAGTCAACTTTTCACCTTTGTTTGTGAAATCAATGCCAGTGTTTTAAAATAAATTAAACTCTGTGGGGCAGAGCTGTGGACGTATTTCTTATACATGAGTCAACGTTAAACCCAACGTTAAACCCAACGTTAAACCCAAATATGGGAATATCAATATATCGTGACAGTCTCATGTGATAACCAGTGTGGTTGCCGTGAAGCGAGTCACTAGCAAATGAACCAAGTTGGTACAACACATGGATCTCCATATATGTGGAGCTGACTATCATCACCTGGATCTCCATATATGAAGATCACGACACTGACCTCATCAAACCCTGGATAGCCATACATGGTTTGACATACTAGATCTGAATATATATGGACTGCCCAGCAACTCTACATCTGACCTCACTGACACCAGATTAATAGTTTAATTAACTCCTGCTTCTCAACTGTGCTTAACTGTGTTAAGAAGCTCTGTTGTTTCAGCGCGACCTCGCCCTTTAGGGCTCAGGGCGTCTTACTGGTAGGGCTAAATAAAATACATTTCTGATCTTGTGTGATATCATGAACCATCCAGACCTCTCCCAGTCCAGGGCATATCATGAACCATCCAGACCTCTCCCAGTCCAGGGCATATCATGAACCATCCAGACCTCTCCCAGTCCAGGGCATATCATGAACCATCCAGACCTCTCCCAGTCCAGGGCATATCATGAACCATCCAGACCTCTCCCAGTCCAGGGCATATCATGAACCATCCAGACCTCTCCCAGTCCAGGGCATATCATGAACCATCCAGACTTCTCTCTCAACTAAACACGGAGAAGCAGCATTTCCTATTCCATGCATTACATACTGTAGCTAGAACAAAGTCCTGAAAACGTTTCAGTTTGACTTTTCAAATATATATATATTTCTTTCTTCTGCACTGCATTTGTATCTGTATGTTTTATTTGTACTCATTTTGTTTCTGTTGTATTCTATGCTATATGTTATAATGGTGTTTCTTTTGCTTAATATTTTATGCAAAGCACGTTGTGAATTGCCCTGTTGTTGAAATAAACAAATACAAATAAACTTTCCTGGCCTTGCCTAAAAATGAGTTAGTGTACTTACAGTACTGGAGGTTTTGTATAGGGCAGTATAGTCTCCTCATTTTCTTTAGAAATATAGTATTTATTTAGCTATTTATTCATAGACCTGAATTTGTCTACAATCAAATACTAAATGCAAGAAACGGACATAATCGATATACCAGCCTATTAAGTACTAGTATATCCATTAATTCACTGTATGTGAGTGTACAGTGTTTCAGTACAGTGTTACTGCAGTGGTTCTCAAACATTTTCATGTCAAGGACCCCCAAAATGAATATGTATTTGGTCGCTAACTCCCACCTGCTCCCATCTGAAAAGATGTTGTGCCCAGAAGGAAGCCCATAGACGTGTTGTTAAAAATGTTTAAAAAAAGACTTGCACAAAAAGCAAATGTCACATTTCGTCAAGATTCTTTGAAAATGGAGTTACACTGTCTGTGTCAGTGTGTAAAGGCTACGTGTCACAGTGTCTTGGCATGTACCTGCTGCAGTATCACAAACAATGTAATTCCTATGCAGATGCTAGTAGTTGGATGTGATTACTCTGTGATCATGAACATGTACAGAGATGTAGTTTCATGCTTTGGCCACAGGAGGGAGGTGCATCACAGGAAATAAGGCACCAGCATAAGGATGTGGTTGGTGCAGAGCAGAGGAAAACACAGACCTGCATCCTAATGAGACTGTAGGCCACTATGCAGGCAGAGCAGAGGCCTTTTAGCAAGCTGTAGTACTGACAGTTGTATCCTTATTTAACATTGAGTCCTTCCTAGCTGTCTGTAATGTGTAATAGATCATGTATTTTGATTTGTATTGTGTTGTAGCCTCGGCTGAAAATGAGGGCTTGCCCTCAATTGTACTCGTGAGTATAAATAAAGGTGATGATGGATAATCAATTAGTCATGGACTAGCTAGGATGCCAGACGAACTCGATTGATCGTTTGCTACTAGCACAGGAAAAAACTAATGAACCAGGCAGCCAACAACAGCAGCCAGGGTTGGAAACAGCAGTTAGTATAGGTAACCTGTTACCTATCCACTTAGTGCCTCGTGGCTGGCACATTTAAGGCCTGAGCTGAAAGCCTGATAATGTCTTCTTTATAATGCTCAGCATAATCAGCAGCAACACAATGAAGGGCTTAATTTAGTTTTGGGTGTGTGCTGTGTCACGCAACTGAAATAGCAGGATCACGACACGTACGTCGTTGCACGATGCGTCGTGAGCTTCTGATCTGTTATTTTCGGTGCATGACACCGACAAACAACCCAGTATAAATCCACCATGACAGAATAAAGACCAGACTCTTTGAACAAACAAGGTCAAACTCTAAAACAAGATTCACAGTGTAGTGATGCGACTGCTGTTTTCTTTTTCTTTTCTTTTTGATCACTTATCGCTCCATTTTTGCACAAAATGTTAGCAGAGTGAACAGCGTTCGGAAGAGTATGTGAGGACATTAGTCTCTGGCGATGGAATCGGATCGATTGGAGTTCATCTAATAATGCCTGGGCATTCTAAAAGGTTCTTAAGTGGCTCTGAGTTTACTTGCTGTGGGTTCTTAATGGAGGATATGGTAAGATGACGGAATGCAAACCCACTTAGCTGGCCTGTCTTTCCATCTCTTCATTTATGCATGTCTAACTTTTGTTAGACATTTTTGCTGAATTTGAACATTATTAGTAACACCCTTTTGCCCAGAACCATCTGTCTTCTTCTCCGACATTCTTTTATTTGTAAATCTGTGTATATAAAACCTTATATCCCCTATTGAATCTCTTAATTACACCAACATTGTTGGTCGTGATTACGATACATTGGAGCTAATAAATGGATCAAGTTGTTCAACATTGATTCATATTACACATTTTGCGTCTCCCGGCGGTGCGAACCGTGCGGGCCATTTTGGCCAGGCAGGCAGAGGTCTGGTGGAGTGGACACAGCTAAAACAGAGAAGCTGTGTTGGAGCCAAATAATACAATCATATACCAGTGCGTGATGGCCGTACTCTGGTGTGCAATAGGGGAAGGCGACGCAGTTTTTGACCGTGTTCATGTTGATGTTCAGTGTTTTTTCTTTTATGCGTTTACTTATAAACGCATCATATCCCATGATTTTGAAACACATTTGGAAATGGAACCAAATGGACCCTTTTGTACACTCTCAGAGTTATAGGCGTCCTTGAAATTAAAAGGTTTGAGAACCACTGCACACTAAATGGAACAGAGCCTTAATTAGTATCATCAGTAACACCTGTGAAGGAAGAAGGGAAGCTGCCCGGAAGTAGAAGTTATAGTTATTCTCTGTGAAAATTGTGCACAATCAGGGGAAAAAAGGCACCCACATTCTATGACATGGGATCGTACGTATCCCAGTCAAAAACAACGGTCATCTACTGTTGGACACTGGGAGCTGACCAGTACAACCACAGTCTTCTACTGTTGGTCACTAGGAGCTGACCAGTACAACCACAGTCTTCTACTGTTGGTCACTAGGAGCTGACCAGATCTCTAGATGTCAAGACGTGTGTCAGTGAGTGTGTGTGTGTGTGTGTGTGTGTGTGTGTGTGTGTGTGTGTGTGTGTGTGTGTGTGTGTGTGTGCATGCATATGCTTGCATGAGCGTGTGTGTTGTTGCTGGAGAAAATATTCTATTGTCTGTTATGAATATCATATTCAAGTGAAAATAACTGAATCAATACTTAATTATTTTTTTAATAATGGTCTATTGGTGGAAAATGAGATCCCTGTGTGTGTGTGTGTGTGTGTGTGTGTATGTGTGTGTGTGTGTGTGTGTGTGTGTGTGTGTGTGTGTGTGTGTGTGTGCGTGCGTGCGTGCGTGCGTGCGTGCGTGCGTGCGTGCGTGCGTGCGTGCGTGCGTGCGTGCGTGCGTGCGTGCGTGTGTGCGAGACAGAAAGAGTTATCCTTTAAACCTTAACCTCACAGAAACTATGCCTAAACCTAACCTCAGAACCGCGCCCATCCAGGGTGAAACACCCAGCTGGCTCTCCTCACCAAGCGGTGCGAGGGCAGCTGTCAAAGCAACGCCGTTGGAGTTGCACAGGGTTGGAATCAGCAAAGATGTATTTGGACTCTGCACACAGTGTTCGTTAAGAACACTGTGTTAAGAACACTGTCTGAAAGTAGGCTAAACGGCTAGAGCTTCAGTCACAGTCTGTCTCACCAGGCCTGGGTGCCACCAATCTAATAAAATACACCTTTCCATTGCAGAAGTTTGTTGGTAAAAGAAAACGATGCCTACATGGAAGCCTAGTTTGACTAATGGAAATGTTATTTTGGGGCTTCTAGTAAATAGGCCAAATGATACTGTAACTAGTACAAGTTGCCTACAGTAAAGGAATGAACAGGATGAGGTTGTTAAGTGAGCAATTATGCTGGAATCACATACAGTATCACTTACCTCATGTTCAAAACAGTCCAGCACTTTTTCTCTGATGGACAATTAGCTTTCTAAGACAGCTAATCCATTATCTTAACAAAAAGGAATCATAAGGTGTGTCTAAAGTAGAAATGTGATGTGATTCTGAGCATTCATATAGTTTGAAAAGATTGGGAAATGATTGATCTTCAATGTTGCGTTTTCGAGCTTAGAAATGTTCTTAAATGCTGAATATAGATCTATTCCTGGAATTGTAGCATTCCATATCGATCAAGGCTTGTGGCTTCTTTTATTTTACCTATATTGGATTATGGTTTTGAATACTTTATTAGTAGCTTATAGCACAGTATACAGTATAGCACAGTATACAGTAACACAAAAAGCCCCAGGTGATTTGGTTCCATTGTTCATGTTATTTTATACATGATTGCCCTAGAATCACATCTTCATAAACTTTAAACCCACTATGCTGCATTATGATTTGTTACAATCACTTCAGCCCTTGCACATCGTTGTGTCTGCATACATTTATACAGTAACATTGTTATTTGTATGCAAAGCTACCTCGGGGCAGCTACCAACTTACATAAGCACATTACTCATACAACGAGGTGGACAATGGACATTACAAAGTTCTCACTGATCTGAATTTGGGAAACATGCCACACCATTCTCTTGGAATGTATCATAAAAAAAGATTTTAAGCTAGATTCCCTCATTGGAATTGGCCACTTTAACGAACAAACTGGACACTTGCTTGCATGTATTTAGTATTTAGTATTTACTATTTATATGCTGTATACAACCTTCATTTCAACCCAAGTTATCTTTCCATTAAATAAAAACGTTTCCGAGGCTACCTCTCCATTGATTTCCTTTTTTTAATATAAAAATTATAATATAATACAAATATTTGATCTAATGTAATCCTGGGCGCTACACTTCCTCTGCCAACCTGGGGAGGGCAGCGGACTGACCTCATGCTTCCTTCAATGCATGAGGAGTCCAAGCTGCTTCTTTTCACCTGACAGGGGGAAGTTTCCCTGGCCGGACGTAGCACGTGGAAGGAACCAGTTCATTTCTCCTCCATCAGGTAGTTTAGAGACCAGGATTACTGCATGTTTTTTGTGAGGGTATACCTACCCTAGGGGACACGGGGAGAACATGCAAACTCCACACAGAAAGACCCTTTCGCCAACCCCGCCTCGGGTATGGGCACTGATGACGTGGAGGAGAGAACACGCCCCCAGCACCCACAGTGTCCCCTGCGGGAATCGAACCCAGGACCTTCTAGCTGTGAGGCGACAGCACTACCGACTGTGCCAGGCGAGTGCCACCGTGCCCCACCATTGATTTCCTGTGTAAAGTTTTAAAAGGTCAAAGATTAAAGTAAAAAACATTTCAATTCCATCTTTATTATACAGACCAGAACTTGCCTAACATTGCTGGGGTTATTAGACAATTGCGTCACTTTGCAATGAGATGATCAGCATGTTCCCTCTCTCACTCTCTCCCTCCCTCTGTCTCTTCTCTCTATGTCTCTCTCTCGTTGATCAAGCTCTGGCCTGACACACAAAATCGCTACCTTTCATTCTCTCCCTCTCCTTCTAGTCCGGCAGCCGGGGGTGTGGAGTGGGAAATTTGGTATATATTTTATATATAGCTTATTTTATTATACATTCATGAATCCACTTGCTGACCGGCTGTCGGTAATGAGCAATTTGTTTTATAGGGGTTTATAATTATATGTGACCATACCATTAACTTCTTTCTTTCCAGATACGTTTATAAACGTACCCCCCCCCCCCCCCCCTGGGACCTATTGCTGCCAACTACGTGTATACACATAGATATAGGGTCTTCATTGATTGAGTTACTTTGATGTCCGGGCCAACCTGGCAACCCACTTTTGTAGTGCGGAACTGCGGATCACTCTGCAACACTGTGAAAACACGTGATGTGTGAGACACGTGATTTGTCTGCACGGTTTTCCATATAAAAAACACATACTGTATATCCCTCTATAAAAAAAAGCTCAATACCGACAGCCAGTCAGCAAGTGGATTCATGAATGTATGTAGCCTATAGACAATATACGTAGGCCAATAAAAAAAACTATATACCAAATTTCTCACTTGAACAAAAGAAGCCTGTTGGCTGCCAACTCTCACCCCCTCTCCCCCTCTCCCCCTCTCACTCTCCCCATCCCTCTCTCTCTCTCTCTCTCCCTCTCCCTCTCTCCCTCCCTCCCTCTCTCCCTCCCTCTCTCTCCCTCCCTCCCTCTCTCCCTCCCTCCCTCCCCTTTCCGTGTGTGAAACTATTGCCTCAAAGTGAAACTATTGCGTCACAATGGCTGATGTCTGGGATCTAGGCATCTAGGCATAATGTAGGAACAAAGACAGACAAACCCACAGACAACTTGACTTTGCTGATGCTCAGCTCGTCTCTCTGTCAAAAAAAGAGGTGAGATCTGTCTTTAAAAAGTATTGGCATGGAAAGTGTATGTGCAATGTGCATGTAGGATGAGAGAGAGAAGAAATCACTCAGTGGACATTTCAATTATTTATAAACATTCTTCTGCAAGTAGACTAGAGGCTGAGGAGGCTCTGTACTTTAAAAACACACACACACACACGCACGCACGCACGCACGCACGCACGCACGCACGCACAGTAATTTGCTAACTCAGTCCACGTGCAGATGGGGTCTACCTATTTATATTTTTGTCTTTCTTTCTTTCCTGTCAAATGTACGCTGATTAACACACAGAATACTGTATACATGTAGGTAGGTTGTACAGTATTTTATCTTATTTAGACCAACGTAGCATGTATCACATCAAACACTAGTGTGAGTTCAATCGCAGCTTGAATTCAAGGTGCTTTTCAATACAGTATGTATTCAGACCATTTCCTTTGGTTACACACCGCCATTCCGAAGCTCGCTATTCCGACGCATCGACGATTCCAAGATGATGGACATCTACAACGGACGTTGTGTCAATAAAACTCAGTACTACTAAAAACTCATTCTCATTCTAACCTCGGACTGTTCCAGATGTTGAAATTTGCATCGATGATGAAAAAAAATGGGTAACACTTTATATTAAGGTCGTCTTTATAATGCATTATTGCGCATTTATAATGCATTATAATGTGCTTATAAGGCATTATAACACTCGTTATAAATGTTTGTAATCATGTATAACAACTTATAACCACATTTATAACATATTATAAGTGCTGGTCATAATGCATTATTATGCTCAGTGGTACAGCACATTATAACTATCATAACTTATCATAGCATGAGCTTATAATGCATTATAAAGGCGACCTTAATATAAAGTGTTACCAGAAAATGTTTGTGTGACCAAGTCCTATTAATGTGCGATTTAGGAAACAGTGTGAAACAGCTCTCAGAGAGCTTGTAGATTGTCTATTTAAATTGCTGCACAACATGCTTCCATAGAAGACATGCTGATAGCCGGGGAGCCAGTCACCCAACATTTTAGAGGACCTGTGATGTCATGACATCACATGTTTTTTCTATTAATTTGGTCATTAAGGTCCACAGAATGAGAGGTCTGCTCTGCCGGAAACATCTCGAAAAAAAAGTATGGCCATTTTTGTTATACCACACCATAGACATACTGTAGGCTACTTAAAGTATGATGAAATTTGGAAAAATGTGCCTTATATTGGTTGTCTACGCCTACGGTGTGTTATATAACCATAACACACCATAACTTTTTTTCGCGATATTTCCGGCAGAGCAGACTTCTAGCTAATTCTGTGGACCTTAATGACCAAAGAAACACAAATAAAAACTATGTCATGAGTTGACATCACAGGTTAATCTTTATTCCTTGAACTTTTGGGCCTGTGGCTCCCCGGCTATGACTTCTATGAAATCCAAGTGACTGACATCAGCCGTGGCGACTGAGAACTTTAATCCATGCATGTGGCAAGCAGCTTTGTAACCACACGGCCACTGGCAGTAGACTGCTAAAAGCTAGGCTAGGCTCCCTGAGAGAATCAGACTTGTATTGAGATGTCCATGTGATACCCACCACTGCCTCATGTACAAATCACTCAATTGGCTGCAGCCTAAATCAAGACGGCAACTACACTGGTTTCTCTTCATTTATACATGCATTTATTTTAGGTGCCCTGCTTACTTGAAGCAGTACCTGACTCAGTCTACCTCATCATATCCACTAAGACATCTACAATACAATATTATGTGGTGGTTGGTGGTGTAGGTGGAAGAGGGTGAGCAAGCTATTTGTGTATATATGTATGTATCTGTATATCTGTTTGTATCTGTGTACTGCATGTTTTGTGTATTTGTGTACAGTATGCTTTTCTGTATTTTGTATGTTTATGGGTCCCTCTTGAAAATGAGATGATGCATCTCAATGGGCTGTCCCTTCAATAAAAATCTGAAAATCTGAAATCTAAAGAAGGTATAACTTTGTAAATGCTGTGGGTGTGTGCTTGTTTACGTGTGCGAGCGTATGGGGTAGGCATTAGGCAGTGTTAGCGTATGGGGTAGGCATTAGGCAGTGTTAGCGTATGGGGTAGGCATTAGGCAGTGTTAGCGTATGGGGTAGGCATTAGGCAGTGTATGGGCGTATGGGGTAGGCATTGGGCAGTGTTAGCGTATGGGGTAGGCATTAGGCAGTGTATGGGCGTATGGGGTAGGCATTGGGCAGTGTATGGGCGTATGGGGTAGGCATTAGGCAGTGTTAGCGTATGGGGTAGGCATTAGGCAGTGTATGGGCGTATGGGGTAGGCATTGGGCAGTGTTAGCGTATGGGGTAGGCATTAGGCAGTGTATGGGCGTATGGGGTAGGCATTGGGCAGTGTATGGGCGTATGGGGTAGGCATTAGGCAGTGTTAGCGTATGGGGTAGGCATTAGGCAGTGTATGGGCGTATGGGGTAGGCATTGGGCAGTGTTAGCGTATGGGGTAGGCATTAGGCAGTGTATGGGCGTATGGGGTAGGCATTGGGCAGTGTTCGTTTTGCTGGGAAGAATAGAAGAAAGCCGAGGAGAGGATTCTTGACTATGAAGATCGCATTCACCTGAAAATAACTGAATCAATACACTGGTCTATTAGTGGACAATGAGATGCTGTTTACTTTCTACAGGTATTTACATCATTATTCTCTCTCTCGCTCACTCTCTCTCTCTGTCTCTCACTCACTCACTCACGCACGCACGCATGCGCACGTGTGTGTAGTGTGTGTGTGTGTGTGTGTGTGTGTGTGTGTGTGTGTGTGTGTGTGTGTGTTTGTATGCGTGCGTGCGTGCATATGGGTGGGTACTGGGTACGTGAGTGTGTGTGTGTGTGTGTGTGTGTGTGTGTGTGTGTGTGTGTGTGTTTGTATGCGTGCGTGCGTGCATATGGGTGGGTACTGGGTACGTGCGTGTGAGAGTGTGTGTGTGTGTGTGTGTGTGTGTGTGTGTGTGTGTGTGTGTGTGTGTGTGTGTGTGTGTGTGTGTGTGTGTGTTTGTATGCGTGCGTGCGTGCATATGGGTGGGTACTGGGTACGTGCGTGTGAGTGCCTCGGGTTTCACTACATCCAGTCCCTCTGGACTTGGAGAGTAGAACCTCTCCGGTACCGTCTCTGGACCAGGTCCCAGATCAGAGCCACCAAAATGTAAGGAGCACCAACATAACAATGTCCACAAATAAATATGTACAATATCGCTTTACAAGTGACACGATATGGTGGAAAATAACCTTACTATTTCAGTAAACCATCTCCACGCATCTACTTTCAGCTCTCAAGTTTTGTTTTTCCCCCCAAGGCAGCTAGGGAAGAGGAGCACTAGCTTGTTTTGGATGTACAATTCATTGGATTTAACAATTATTTGCACCTGCACAAATGCGGGCAATTATATTTTGATTCAATGTCGGGAGCATATGCGACCAAAACTGCCGCACTTTCAAGCCCTGCTGGATGATAATTTTGTTCATCATCACCTATGGTCTTAAAGCTTAATTTATACTCCACTGTATAATGAGGATGTCCGCTTGAATAAATAACTACAAGTTTGCGCTCAGCATCTACTCAACACTTAAATAGATAAACATTACTGTAAACAAGGGCAAATTACATTGTATTTACCAATAGTGTGGGGCAGTAAGAAAGCAAAGTCATAAGCTTTATTAAATTGTACGATTATGGCAAAAAAAAACAATGTGTGAAGGCAGTAACTGTGTCTTCATTCAATTCCAAGCTTATTACATCTAAGCTGGGCTCACACATTTACAGGAGTATCAAAACCAATCTGGTTGCATCATACACTAGAGGATTCAGTTAAGATCTTCATGCTTGCCAGAGCAACGCAGCACCTCACATGAAGCAGATGAAATAAACAATGGAGCCAGTTAAACGTGTGGAGGATGGAGGAATGGTTGTATTACATTAGAGTAGACAGACAGTCTGTTCTCTGGACCCCTCACACTACAGGATAATCTGGGTTACGAACTAGGCTTTAAGAAAATAACAGACTTATTCTCAGTTCAGTTCAGTGTGTGGTTGTACGCCTCCGTCAACCAGTTGCTGTTTACATCCATGTCTGTCCAGGCTCATATAGAGATGAATATAGACTTTAAGGATGAATGAATGTGTTTTTTATCACCTAATTCTACCACAAATTATATCACAAAATGACCTTCTGTCACATTCACAAGGTTGTTCCAGACATGAAGTCATAGTGACCTTGGCTTGACCTTTGACCTCCTGCATCAATTCAGTCCTTCCTTGAGTCCAAGTGGATGTTAGTTCCAAATGTCATGGAATTCCCTAAAGGTGTTTTAAGATATCATCTTCACAAGAAGGAGTGACAGACAGACGGACAGACGGACAGACGGTCCCGACAGGCCGACCGATGGACATACGGTAAGCCTTAATAAGGCCAACCACAGCTGTCACCACCATACAAAACAGCAACTGACTGAAACTGCATTGAGTGTTTACAAAAGGAAACAAACCATAAAGAAATTGTCCTTAGTTGTTTTCAAAATGTGCATGCCTACGTAAGCCTAGTTTTTGGGTGGATATATCTATCTTCAGATTGTTTTCTTTTTTTATGTGCCACTTTAAACACTTTAAATACCTTTGTGTATGGTATGGTAAAGTGTACAGTACGGACACAACGTCCTTGCCGAAGAAAGAAAAGCAGGTGCTCTTCCTCTGGATACTGTCGTTGGTTAAGGCAGTGAGTGCTCAGCTTTAAATATAACTTAACTCATAAACCAACAAAGTGAAAAAAGTGGCACTCCAACATAAAATATGCAAGACTGGCTCTGATTAAAAAATCTGCTCTGAAAAAAGCAGTGTGTGTGTGTGTGTGTGTGTGTGTGTGTGTGTGTGTGTGTGTGTGTGTGTGTGTGTGTGTGTTTCCAGCTGGTGCTTGTTGACACTCATTAATGTCAAGGCAATTATATTTATGCACTGTCAAATAGGTCTACATATATTTTAAGGTAGCATATACTTGTATAGACATATATCACCATGTGCTCATACTGTGCACAAATGTATTACATAAATCTTTGTGTTTGAACACAAAATGCATTTTGAGAACCCACAAATGTTTGTGCGCACGCTGTGCGTCCCCCCACACACAATCATTCTACAGTTGTGGCCACTGGCCTAATCTAGTTGAATACCCCTGCCTTAGGGGCACCATTTCAAAGTCAACTTTGAAATGTCCCCTAACACCGGGGCTCCACCGGGCGCGTCAGCGTCGCGTCTCCGTCACCGTCAGGGAATGTTCCCTTTTTAATCAATGAAGGGTGGCTCCACTGCCCGCGTTGCGTTGCGTGACTGCATTAAAATTGCCCTGGTTCGTTTTTTGACGCACGCACGCGTGGCGCAACGCGCCCAGTGGAGCCCCGGCGTTGGGGCACCATCTCAAAGTCAACTTTGAAATGTTAAAGTTGACTTTGAAAATTCAAAGTCGACTTTGAAATGTCCCCTTAGGGGCACACATTTTTTTTCTCCTCCTGAAAAAAAACAACTTCAAAGCCGTTTTTTTGTTTTCCTCTCTACCCACCCAGAAAAAAATATATTTTTTTCCACCTGAAAAAAAATCTACCCACAACATGTCCCCTTAGGGGCTCCGTACAGGTGCAATCTGTAAATCATTAGAGTTGTGGCCTACAGTATATGCCTGTCAACGGACACCAATCAACCCCAAACAACAAGCGAAAGAGCCAACGGTCAACCACATCGTAAACAGAGGTGAAAACACAGCTGGCCTCTCCTTTACGCAGCCATCAAATGTCGACGTTTACAACTCTGTGTTTTAGATCAACTCCTCCTTCTCCCATGGATTAATTTTTTCATCCATATAAAAAACAAAATATATCACGCTGGCACTTTAGATTTTGCTGATTGGTGAGCTCCCGTACTTTCCCTTGGGAAGATACGGCAGCTGGAAAATCAGCGCAACCTCATCACCCTGTTCTCAGTTGCCACTGAGGGAGCAGACAAACTGACTGGGTGTGTGATAAATAATGTTTATGGAAGCTTTCTGCTGCTTCATTCTTTTAACCATAATGGAATCACAAAGTGATGCTGCCAAGCTACCTCAGCACTGCAGTACACGCACGCACGCACGCACGCACGCACGCACGCACGCACGCACGCACGCACGCACGCACGCACACACACGTAGCCACACAAATGCACCCACACACACACACACACACACACACACACACACACGCGCGCGCGCGCGCGTAGCCACACGGATGCACCCACACACCCACGCCACACCTACATCCATCCTTCCCCGATGGTATATATCGACTTGGAACACAGACACTGGAACCAGAATTACTGAACACTAATAAATACTACTCTGTAGCCTAATGCTGGTAACAGTAGTAAATATAAGTAGTAGTATTAGTAGTAGTAGTAGATTCAAAGTACATTTTTATTTATCATTTATAGCCTACCATCAAGTTGTCTTTGAGCAAGGCATTCCAAGGCATTGTGGTTGTAGTAGGGACTCTAGGGAGTGACGTACGTGAGGTAAACAGCTCACCAATGTGATGTCAGCAGTAATGTGCATTCTGCTGATGAGGCACACCTGCTCTATAAATACAGTGTGTGTGTGTGTGTGTGTGTGTAGTGTACACTGTGATGTAGTGTTATCTGTATGCTAGCACGTTTACTGCAGGGACACCATGATCAATCAACTCAGATCTTTATCAGCACACTTTTCCATTGTACCCTATTTTATTTATAGCTATAGCAGATCTGACTGTCGGGTTTAAACCACATATGTCCAAAACCTCAAGGATTCAAATTCAAAAATACCAAAAGTAGCAGACAAGCGCCTCGCTTCGTGCCATATTTCGAACTTGTGGATCTGCTACTTTTGTTGTTTTGTGTGACGCTGTAGTATGATCGCGCAGGGCGTTCATTTACCAAAAAACCCAAAGTTAAAGATGGACATGAGAGGTTTCTACCAGACAGCAACGATATATCTGTTCCGAACTGACCAGAGGCTGTCCTCACACCGCCACACACAGCTGCTTACTGGAACAAAAAACCCAAGCTGTTGAACCGTGAAATGGCTGCACCGCTGAAACGAGCTTAACCACTTTCGACCCATGGCGACCCCACCCTGGTACATTTCTCTTTAGAAGGCCATCTACCACATGCTGTATTTGCATGCTCAGCACAGCAGACTCCTATCCAGACACCTATTAGTGTCTTCAACCTTCCATCACACGATTTATAACAGTATTATCAAACCCGTTCAGTCTTGACACCCATTAAAGTGAAAGTGCTTTTAATGTTTTTTTTTGCATTCTCATCTTGGTATTGAGCTACAGAATCATGTTAAACTATACCACAGTGGTAATTCAGTTTCAGCTTCACCCAGTGATGGCCATTATGAGATCTCATTTGTCATTTCATAGGGGGAGCAGATAGGTGGTCTTGCTCAGGGACACTTCCACATGTATAGACGTGGGTTGGTCGGGAGGAGAACAGGTGACCTTCTGCTTATCAGACGACCTCTCTACCCACTAAGCTATAGAGCACCGAAGTCTGACGTCACTTTCAGTAGAGGGCACCAACACACAGGTTCATGTAATTTTTTATTTGCATTGAAATCTCCATAGGGCGATTTTAGGTCGCTTCATATAAGAACTGTGTTTGAAAAATAAACCGACCACCCCAGCCTTTCTGTCAGGGGAGTGGCTGTGCGTCGTTAATGATGTCCATTCATATTTGATACAATTAATGTGGCCGCAAAAGCCTTGAAACTACATATGAAGGCAATGTCGCTGCTAATATACGTCACGCCCAGCTGTCAACACATTGCGTTCCTGAGATTCCTCGTTGACGTAAGCTCAGCTGGTGGTGACTCGACTCATACTAACCACGACACATTAAATATCAATAAAATAAAAATAAAAATAAACGTAATTGACATTCAGTTTCTGTTGTGCGACGGGCAGATGCAGCCACCCCCCCTACCCGGAAATGTAGTCTCTGGGTTGTTTGACTCGTTTCTAACGCTTATTTTGTTACTCTTTGGGTATATTTGTACATTTCCACCTTCAGTCGATGCTTCATATCCATATGAGTGAAAAGGCCGGGGTGATCGGTTTATTTTTCAAACACAGTTCTTATATGAGGCGATCTAAAATCCCCCTATGGAGATTACAATGCAAATAAAAAGTACATGAACCTGGGGACTGACGCCCTCTACTGACAGTGACGTCAGGACTTCGGTGCTCGGCTACCTCAAATACCTCGACACTGAATGCACATGTTCTGTTAGCCAAAAGAGCTGAATCACTTTGTACTGTAATTTGACTGAATCTGCACACTGTCAACAAACATGTTATGTTGTTGTTTTGCTTATGTTTTTATTTTTACGTGAAACATTTTATAATTCTGTCTTGGCGAGGGCTCCTCTGTAAAAGAGGTTCTGAATCTCAAAGGGACTAAAAGTAAATAAATACAAGTTTGGGGCTGGGGCATGTCATAGGCAAACATTTCCAAAACCTTCCACACATTTTCCAAGACTTTTCACACATTTTAAAAAGTTTTCACAAACAGCAGATGGTAGGTCCACATTAGATTTACCATCATCTCTCAAGAGCAGATTCGAAATAGAGCGCTGTTTTCCTTTTTTTGCCAATGGGTTCCCAGATTGCAATTGCCAAAACTAATGAGTATGACGTGAAATGTCAAAGACAGTGTTATGGCCTTCTGACCGAACAAATACTATGATGACATTGATGAATGATTAAGTTAAGTGTTGTGTTGCGTAGCATCATAAACACCTGGAGAACCGCTAGACAGGAGCAAGGTGAGAAGGACAGGAAGGGAGAGAGCATTATTTTTTGAATTGATGTTGTTTTCCATAAAGACACGCTCAGTCAGTGACAGTGCTGTTCTCACAGGGGGAAGGTCAGAGTGACGTGATGGAGGGGGTGGATTATCTACATTCCTAGTATAGGTGGGTGGCACTGGCAACAGTTAATCGAAGAATACTTTCAATTTAATCGATTAGCTATAAGAAATAATCCAATTGAATAAGGAATCATTTTTAAAAGGCCTCAGATCTACAAATTATCAATTATCAAAAAAATATTATAGGCCCATAATGAAAACTCCTTTTTCAAGATCTCCCTTTACAGGAGATCAGGCCTGACCCCACTGTCAAATGTGATCAAGTTCAGAAGGTGAATGTGGATTGGACATGTTTGCAGAATGGACCCCAGGTGCCATCCCAAGGGTAGCCATGAGATGGACACCACCTGGAAAAAGAAAATGATGCTGACCCAAAGAGAAATGGAAAAGATCTGTGGAGAAATAAATGAAAGAGCTTCGGTGGTCCTGGGGCCAACAACTGAACAGCACTTAAAACAACGGCTTTGACATATTCCAGTCAGGATTTCGACCCAGAGACAGCTCTAAGTCTTCACATCCAAATACAGACAGTGGTGCAATCTCAGCACTCTCTCTCTGCTGCATTCAACAAAGTCGACCACAACATATTACTAGACAGATTGAAAATGGGTGTGTCTTTCTGGCACAGTGTTATCTGGTTTGAATCATACCTAAATGACTACGTTGTATCTATAACTAATCCCACATCTACGCAAGGATCCATTCTGGAGTGTTTTCTGTTCAATACCTACATTCTCACACTCTGGAAAACAACAAAATGTGTTACCATTATAGTTATGCAGACACATTTACATAACACCCTACCCCCTTAGATAGCACTTTTAGACTTAGATAGCATTTGAAACAGACTTATAGCATGTCATGTAGACAGCACAATAATTGCATTGTATGTAGTCATAGCACATCATAGTACATAACTACATATGTATAGCATAGTATAGTATATATGTATAGTTTATATGTATAGTGTCATTATATAGATATGTTCTAGTTACGTTCTTAGCTTACGCATGTTTCATGATAAATGCATTTTATATATGTGATGTATTCCCTTGCTTTTGTTCTTGCCTAATGTAAGTCGCTCTGGATTAAGAGCGTCTGCTAAATGCCTAAATTGTAAATTGTAACAGTATATCACCAAAGGACTATGGTCCAATGTGAACACTGAGTGAAAAGTCCATATTTTATTCTGACCTCTCCCCGAAAAGGCCTACTGTATGTGCCCTGACCCCTTATCAATGATTTATACATTATGGATAATTAGTATGGACTTCGTCTCAACTGCTCGATTAAACAAAGACAAAACTGAAGTAATTGTTTTGGAGCCAGCCGATTAAAAGTCAGCAACGAGCTTCAATCGGTAATGTTTAAAAATCTCAAGCCAAGCCAAAACCATGTCGTCATGGACTTGGACCTGAATTTTCACAGACACATGAACACAATTACAAAGTCAGACTACTGTAACACTGTAACAATATATCACAGACTAACAGGCCCTTAAAGGTAGGTAAGAGATTTTCTTGGGTTAAAATAAGTGTTAAAAAACTCTATATTGTGATAGGAGTCTCCATGTCTCTCCAGCTTTTTGAGGGGCGCTAGCCCCTCCTATAAACAGCTATAGTGTAGATTCTGTCTGAACACAAACATTAAATGCCATTGACAATGGATGGAGAATTGACATCATACTGTATGTGTCAAATCCGCATATGTATGTCGGTGGGATCGCTTGGCCAATAAGGGACCACCATTCTTGATGATGATGTACGATGATTAGAGTGCCCCTCACTTCACACAAGTGTGATTTTTGAGAGGCGTTAGCTAATCTTCAGTAGCCTTGACTATTGTAACGGTGTCTACAGGTCTCTCTAAATTAAAACAATCGATCAGAGACTGCAGTTGATTCAGATTTCTGAAAGTCCTTAACTATTACCAGAAAAAAGTTAAATCTTTACACTGGCTGCCTGTTTGTCAAAGAATGTATTAAAAGTATTATATTGGTTTATAAAGAATTGAATGATTTAGGCCAAAATATATTTCTGATCTTGTGCGATATCATGAACCATCCAGACCCCTCAGGTCATCTGGGACAGGTCTGCTTTATGTCCCTAGCATGCAGTGATGTAAATTAGTTTTCACTGTAATGGGTCCCGGGACCCAGGGGTGTCTTTTAGATGGGTCCCATGGACATTTTGTCATTTTTACAAATTGCAGCATTTAACTCCCATTTCATCTACTATGGTTATAAAATGGTTATATTCATACAAAATATATCTGAAAGAAGTAATTAAACACAATTCTAAATCTTCTAAAGCGTTATGCAAACAACAGTGCAAAGTATATGCAAAAAACACATTACAGTACAGTGCTGAGTACAGTAGTGCGTCCATGGGACCCCCAGAAAGGTCCATGGATGGGTCCATTATCAATAATCTGCGTTTTGGGATGCAAAATGCACCCTATTAGCATCACTGCCCTAGAATCACAACTACATGTGGAGAAGCAGGGTTCCGGTTTTATGTTCCACATATCTGAAACAAATTCTTAGAAATGTCCTGTCTTAAAATAAAATGTTGCAAATAAACTTGCCTTGTCTTATTCAGCTTGATTAGCAGACTTTAAGTCAGACTTTAAGTCTATTCATAATGTTTATTTTATTGGTAACAAAATGCATACGATATGTGCCCATGCCTCTATTTTTAAATACTTACTTACACATTATGCATACATATTTGACCAGCAGGCACAGAGGTCCATGGGGGGCCTGGACTGATGTTTTTGTCTTTTTATCCTGCTTGAATTAGTGTAATTTTACCACTTATTCCACCTCATTGCTACCCTTAAACCTGATTCATACTTCTGGGTACAACAGTGTTCATATTAAGACAGAAATAACCGATCTAAAAGCTCATAAATTGTTTCATCCTTGTGCTGCTATGACAACTGAATTTCCCTTAATAACGGTCTGTCTGTCTGTCTGTCTGTCTGTCTGTCTGTCTTTCTGTCTGTCGTGACATTACATCAAATTGAAAGGCCTATTGTAGTATTGTAGTAAAGTTACACCACATTAAACAAGCAGTTGT
This sequence comes from Electrona antarctica, assembly GCF_951216825.1. NCBI lineage: Eukaryota > Metazoa > Chordata > Actinopteri > Myctophiformes > Myctophidae > Electrona > Electrona antarctica. The sequence goes on along the minus strand of NC_136792.1, from coordinate 14,820,233 downwards.
GTAGAGCGTTAGTTATATAGAGCATTTACCATTTACCTAGATAGATGCTACAGCAATAGTAGCCCCACATAGGGGTGCTGGGGTAACGGACACAAATGGCAACCAAACCCCGCCTCCGGGACCCACAACGAACCACATTACAAACAACAATCCCATGCCTAGGGATTCCCAGCTCTAGAGCCTTGGGGAGTTACAAATGTTTGACCTGAGGTGGTCATGCGGTCAGCAAAATGACCGCCATTGTGCTCAGAAAAGCCATGTCAATACACCCATTAGATCTTTTTCTTGTGCACGCAGATTTTGGCCTATGGGCAAGCCATGCAGTCACTAACAGTTGGGTTCATTCAATAGGATGCTTTGGTGTCAGGAGAACCATCTCGCTCTCAATGTCAACAAGACCGAGAAGGAAATGATCGTGGACTCACTGGACTACAAGGGGAGAGCTCGCCACTATCTTTATCAACTGTGTTGGAAAGGGTCAGTGATCGCTGAAGACCTCAAATGGGGTCAGTACAGTACACTACAGACACACCACGCACATGGTGAAAAGGTCGCCTATAGCAATTCAGGGAGAGTCCCTGTATTCTCTGGTTGTTCTACAAGAGCACCACCAATAGCATCCTGACGGACTGTATCAGTGCCTGGTATGGGAACCGCTCTCCATTGGAAAGCCCAACAGAGGGTTGGTTGGTGAGGATGGTCCAGTGCGTGCTTTGGAGGAGAGCTTCCCTCCCTCCAGGGAATATACGAGAAACGATGTAGTACTAGTGAAAGTAGTGGACACGACACTCACCAGCCCAGCCACAATCTGTGTGCTGCTACAGTGGCCACGGCCAGGCAAGTGCTATCGAAGTACATACAGTATGCAAATCGATATCACCATGTTTCTGAACAGTTTCCACCTGCCTATTAATATCACACTGTTGAACAAACGACGAGCCCGCCTGTTCGCCAGGCAGTCCTGACAAGACAGGCCACGGCACACAGGATATGTTTTTGTGTGTATGTGCATTATGACTATGCCTGTACACTCTGTCTGTCTGTGACATGTCTGGCTCTTTGCTTACTTGTCATTCTTTGGTCTTCATGTCTCTCTACCTGCATCGTGAGAGAGAGAATGTAGATTTACATCTCTCTCTCTCTCTCTCTCCCTCTCTCTCTCTCTCTCTCTCTCTTGTCTAATCGTCCTCTCCTCGCCACTCTCTGTCTCGCTCGTCTCTTTATCAAATTCTATATCTGTCAGTCTGTCCATTCTGCTGCATCAGCTGTGTGTGTGTGTGTGTGTGTGTGTGTGTGTGTGTGTGTGTGTGTGTGTGTGTGTGTGTGTGTGTGTGTGTGTGTGTGTGTGTGTGTGTGTGAATGTATGTGTGTGTGTGTGTGTGTGTGTGTGTGTGTGTGTGTGTGTGTGTGTGTGTGTGTGTGTGTGTGTGTGTGTGTGTGTGTGTTGTAAAGATCCACCCACAACAAACCAGGTTTTGCCAACCCTTCTAGAGTGGCCGTCAGACAAACAAACGTCAATACTGGTCTACAGTCAAAAGAAACCATACACCTTGGCTCGCGCACGCACACACGCGCGCACACACACACACACACGCACGCACACATAGGCAACACTGCCCTAGATCGTCCCGTAGAAAAACCACACCTAGAAAACTCCCAAGCAGTGCAGGCAGCTGCAGTAGACATGCACAGCCTGGGCTGTCCTGTGTGGTGCTTCATAATACCGCAGTACACCATCACACACACACACACACACACACACACACACGCACATACGCTCGCCGCATACATCCCTCTATCTCTGCTTCAGCCTCACTTTTGCTGCTGCATCCCGTCCATCCACCCCACCCACTCATCCATCCACCCACCCACCCACAGCCATCCACCCACATCCATCCAGCGGGGGTCTGGTCTCTTACCTGGCTTCGTGGACTCGTCCCCCGACTGTAGTACGGTGGGTATAGGCAGAGGTAGAGGCATGGTCCTGCTGGCTCACTGTCGCTCTGAGATGTTTCTGCTTGCAGGGAGGGAGGTGAGGTCGGCTGTTTAAGATGTAGGTACTATGTACCTCCTCTGCTCTGCTCTGGGATGTGGCTCCCTCTCTCTCTCTCTCTCTCTCTCTCTCTCTCTCTCTCTCTCTCTCCTGGGATGTGCCTCTCTCTCTCCCCTCCTTCAGAAAGACAGTTGCCTGCGTGCCTTTAATTCCTTGCTTCCTCCCTCCCTTTCTCCTGTCCTGTCCTTTCCTTACGGCTGTTATCGGTTTATCAGCACAGGCTCTATCTGCTGAGTGTCAGCTGTTGAGTTAAGGAGCACCGTCGTCAGTTCGTTCGTCTGTAAATAATCTTTAGTTTAATAATGACATGAATTTACGGCAGCCGGTGGTGCTGTTGGTTGCTGCGTGTCTTCCAGTGTTTTTCCTCTCGACACGACCCGGTACGGTTTTAGTCATTTATTTAGGTTTTATGTGGCTTTATTTTGTAGGCTATAGCTGCTGCTGCTCCTGTTGCTGTTGAGCTGAGGCTCGTGCATTAAGCGAAAATAACCTAAAATATCCGACCTATAGTTTTAATGTATATGGGCGAAACCGCTAAAGGCTTATATGGGTTTTATTTCAGTTTATGTTCCTGGGTTGAGTGGGTTAATTTTTCGTCCCATCACGTCCTCGCGCCGTTAACTGCTGCTGCGGCGGCGGAGCTCTCCCATCGCTGGAGTGACGTCACGTCAGGCACCGGAGGAGCCTTTTTTAAGGTGACATGTTATGATGAAATAAAATGACATGATATTAAGAATGAACACGTTTCCTTTTAGCCTACAAATACTGTACTGAGACCACGTGGTCACACAGTGACAGTGGTGACGAGTGGTGGCACCAGTGCTGCTGAGTCAAGAACATACGCTAATGATTTCATTAGGCACCTCAACTAATAATAATAATAATAATATGCGAATAATAAGCTGATGGCAATAATAGTAGTAGTAATAATAATAATAATAATAATTATTATTATTATATAAATAATAATAATAATAATAATAATAATTATTATTATTATTATTGTTATTTGAACCACAGTATAGCCTGTGGGAGGAAATCGTTTTTCTACAACAGATCGATAATTAACTTTCACGTTCATGGTCAGATGTGAAAGTGCTTTTGGAGGTTTGCTCTAGTCTAATAGCATGAGACTCCAATTTGGCGTAAATTGGACAATGTATTTTTGGGGATTTTTTGTTGTAAAGTAGCCTAAAATGCAAACTTCGGAAGGAGCCAAACTGCATGGAATATCTTCTATCTAACCAATAATTCTAGTAATGTCTGAATGTCTGTCTGTCTGACTTTTCACACAGGCATTGACCATAATATTATGGAGGTGTTAACAAAGCCCTTTTTTCAATTTAAGAAATTATTAATGAATGATTAATTTGTTATTTGTTAGTTCATTAAAATGTACAATCTACTTACATGGGAAAATGCGAAAACTCACATTCAAGTATTTTTCTCTCAGAAACCGTCAGAGCTACTGCTATACAGTTACAACACTTGGAGGGGAGGTTCATAATAATTATTCAAATTAATGTAATAAATAATTATATCAGTCGGCCTCATGATGGCGCTATAACAGCCCACTTTACATTTTGCCGTAGGCCTATAACTCGAACCGTAGATCGTAAAATCAAAATGTAACTTTTCCTGGATTCCTTGGGTCATGATCATATAATAGAGACATCACCGGATTTCTCCTCTCATCCACTTGTATTGAGTTGTTCACCCAGCGCACGAGGCGTTCTTATCCGAGTTGGAACAGAGTGCATTCTGGGATTGGTGTTGGGCCATACATGAATGCGCTGGGCCGTTCATAGCATAGCACACGTTCACGTATGGACCATAGCGTTCACGTATGGAACATAACGCTCACGTATGGAACATAGCGTTCACGTATGGAGCATAGCGTTCACGTATGGAACATAGCGTTCACGTATGGAACATAGCGTTCACGTATGGAACATAGCGTTCACGTATGGAACATAGCGTTCACGTATGGAACATAGCGTTCACGTATGGAGCATAGCTTGCGTTCACGTATGGAACATAGCGTTCACGTATGGAACATAGTGTTCACGTATGGAACATAGCGTTCACGTATGGAGCATAGCGTTCACGTATGGAGCATAGCGTTCACGTATGGAGCATAGCGTTCACGTATGGAGCATAGCGTTCACGTATGGAGCATAGCGTTCACGTATGGAACATAGCGTTCACGTATGGAACATAGTGCCATGTGCCACCATGTCCATTTCGCTTCAATGTTTCCTCTCGGTGGTCGGGCCTTGGTCATGACGCATCTCGCCCATTTGCGTTAGCATAGATTTTCCGCCATTTTGAGTTTTCTTCAAAACACACTTTTGCTCTTCCACCTACAGATTTTGTGCAATCTCACAAAAATCGGTACACATGATCTGATTACAACACCACAGGCAGAATTTTCATAGTTCGTATCGCTTGGCTGTAATCGGCTTCTAAAGTTAGTGGTAGGGGCCTATATTACAAAAAATGCCACAAATCACAAACAGAATGTCCAATCCACCCCAAAATGTTATTCACATGTCGAGGGTGGTTTATTCAACAGAGAGCCCAAAGCAATTCCATTTTCATCCATAGGGGGCACTGCAAATGCGGAAGTTTTAAACGTTTGTTGCAAACATGCTTTTTTGGGGGATAAATCCTCCTAATTACTTACACATTATCACAGGGGTGACTTGACATTGTAATTGGCTAGCTAAATCAGTGGGAGGGGCCTATATTTCCCAAGGCGTCTGCCATCGAGCCAACCACACTTTGCAGTGTTTGGTCAACAGTCCTACAGTCATGAGTCCTGAACCCTACCCAGAACCCTAACCTAACCTTAACCACACGTGGATGCCACAGGTGATATTTAACCCGCTACGGGTTAGTTTTAACCTGCAGCACATGTCGGGAGCCACGGGTGATTTTTAACTCGCAGCACAGGTGATAGTTTTAACCCGCAACACATGTCGGGAGCCACAGGTGATTTTTAACCCGCAGTACGGGTTAGTTTTAACCTGCAGCGAATGTCGGGAGCGACGGTGTTGTCAGACTAATGACTGTAGGACTGTTGGTATGTCTAACCAACGCATGCACCCCACGGGCAAGTGCCTCTGACACCAGACTGATTTACACCTCAAAATACATACATACATTACATACCCACACTGTACATAATTTGGTGTTTGCTCATTGAAGCACATGGTCTCTGCCAGGCCAGGCCAAAGTTTGGAATAGTCCTTGGCCTAGGCCCCATAGATAAAAAAACAAATCACATCCGTCTGAAGTGAGGGGCGCTCTTATCATCGTACATCATCATGATGTCTATTTGCTCACACACTATGACGTAAAATTCTCCATTAATTGTCAATGGGAATGTAATCTTTGTGTAGGATGAAAATAGACATAAGCCGATTTGTTCAGACACATATGGAGTAAATTCTCCATTCATAGTCAATGGGAATTACATTTTTGTAAGACAAAGATCTACACTAATAGCTGAAAATAGGAGGGGCTAGCACCCCTCAAAAATATAATTGGTCACTGGATTTTGTTGGACCGACCTGTCGGCTATTTTGTGCTAAGACAAACATTACATGCCATTGACAATGGAGCATCCGCTGGCCTAGTGGTCCAGGCTCTGGCCTGACAGTGCATTGCGTGTTCGAGTCCTGTTCATGACGACCTTTGCTGCATGTCCCTCCCGTTCTCTCTCTCCCTCTTTCCTGTCCATCTTCACTGTAACTATCAATAAAGGCACAAAAGCCAATTGCCATTGACATGGAGAATGTAGACGAGCAAATTGGCTATTTTGTGCTAACACAAACATGAAATGCTTTTGATAATGGATGGAGAATTTACGTCATATGTGTCTGAGCAAATCAACATGTTACGTCATGATAATGTACGATAAGAGCGCCCCTCACTTCACACAGGTGTGATTTTTTAATTAGGGCTTAATAGGGATTCAAAATATATAAGCATATATAGCGCTTTAAGATAACACTTTCAAGCATTCCCTTTGTGTGTTGAGCTCTGTCTGTTTCCATTGATAAACAAATACATACAAACATTCAAAATCTATTCAAATAAGTTGAAGCTCATTGAGCCTTTGGAAAGAGGAAGAGTGGAGAGAGACGGAGAGAGGGATAATAGCAGGCTGGGTGTGGAGAATGACGGAGAGCGAGGAGGGATAATTGAGGACAGAGCATGCCAGGGAGGGGGATGAGAGGTATGGGATTAAAATAGTGTCAGGGGGGCAAATGGAAGGATGGTGTGGGAGAAAGAGGTATAGTAGAGGGAGGGGCAGAGAGAGAATGGAGGGATGGGAATGGTGCTGAGACAGAGAGGGGGGAGATAAAAGGAGGGATGGGAGAGATAGAAGGGGAAGGAGGGAGGGAGGGAGAGATGAATAGATAGTCTGTGAGATGAACAGAGGGAAGAACAGGGTGCGTGCAGTCAGCAGGTGCACAGAGGAACAGGTGCTGAGACCACAGGAGAGAGAGATCGTTATGTAAATAATAGGTAAACATGATGCCTTTAGTTCTATCTACTGTATGTACTATATGTATGTATATTAGTTCTGTATGTATCTACCTACCTATACAGTGTCTGTCTGTCTGTCTGTCTGTCTGTCTGTCTGGTGTCTGTCTGTCCGTCCGTCCAAATGGGTGTATATGTTTAAAACAGTGTTTGGTAACAGTAAATGAAAGGTGACTCTGTCAGAGTATAGTTAAAAATAGCATTTGTGATGATTCATACTAGTAGCCCACCCACATGCATAATAGGTATATATTTACGAGCTGTCCCATCAGCGTGATGCTGAATAAACCTAAAGCAGCCTGAATAACCTCTACTAATAGCTGAGACAGTAGGACATAAGTTATCTCTTGTGGTGATAAACATGGCTCTTTGTCTTGTTCTCTGCTTGTCCTTTATTGCTGCACTCTGAGCTGTGTTTGTAAGGTGACATTATTCCCTCTTGATCAATGGTTCTTAATCCCCTTTTCTGGATAAGGGCCCACACTTGAAAATCTGGAAAGCATTCGCAGCCCACCCATCTGGCCACTTACGGTAAGTGGTTAAAGCTGCACATGCATTATGTAACCTTCCTCTTCTACCCCGGATTTGAACCCGGTTTATCATTGAGCTAATATTAAGAGCCTCCCTGCTAGATCGGGGGATACATTTAATCTTGACCTTCAGGTCATAATTCTAGTGAGATCCTGTTACTAGGTGAGACATGACCTTTGACACTATCTAAACTTCTCTCAATAGAAGAGCAGGGAGACAAAATACAACCAGCCCAATTGTATAAGTTACGGTATATTGTGAAGAAATGAAGAAATGTTAGGACACATTTTCATGTGCTAGTGCTCTTACATTTTAACCTCAGCTGTGTCTTCTTCTTGTTTGTTGTCTCCACCAGGCCGAAGGCATGGGGAGAGAGTATGTTTTGCACTCCGTCCGTGTATGTGTGTGTGTGTGTGTGTCCGTCCGTCCGTCTGTTACCAGCTAATCTCCGGCACTGTTAACCTGGTCGATGTCAAATTTCTCACACACACTCCCTGGATGCCAACGATGAACCTCTGCCCCACATTTTCCAGAACGGCCTGTTATAGCGCCACCAGGAGGCCGACTTTTGAAAAACACATTTTTAATATTACTCCTCCAGATTCTGTCCAAACAAATCGTGTAAATCGTTACACACTATCTCTATAATCATGTGTTCAAGACGGATCTGTCCGATATTTCATATTCCATCCTAATTGGCTAACATTGGCTTTCAAATTTTGCAGGATTGGCCCGTTTTGAACAAAAAACCCTCAAATCATGAACGCAGCATGTAATTTACGTGAAATCTTTCACAGACTTTCCTACTAGGCTGAGGAACATATCCCACTCTTTTCACATTGGCCTGTTATAGCGCCACCAACAGGTGGATTTTTGCAAAACACATTATTGGAACAAAATGCCTCAAATCATCCAATTGCCATGTAAGAGAAATGGCACCCTTTTCACATTGGCCTATTATAGCGCCACCAGGAGGCCACAACCTGACCTGCCCTGGTGGAGACCTGTGCCCCGAGGGGCACTTTATATAGTTTTTCATGTTCTGTATTTGATGCTTTTTGTGTTTTAACTTTTGTTGTAATTGACGATATTCCGACCGTGGCCATCTTGCCAGCTGGTGCTAACTAGTTGCAACTTCCCACAGACAGCCCATTCATCCAAACAGAAAAGTCCTATCTAATTGTATTAAACAACATCAAACTCACCAACATTTTTATGAAACAAACACTTTTGAAGATAGAAAGAGCCAAGCTTTTCGCACAGCTTCAATGTTGGTGAGTTTGACGTTGTTTAATAATACAATCAGATAGGACTTTTCTGTTTGGATGAATGGGCTTTCAATGGGAAGTTGCACCAGTTAACACCTTGCTGGCAAGATGGCAGCGGTCTGAATATTGTCAATAGTCATGCTTTGCAGCACTTTGGTTGTTTTTAAACACACACACACACACACACACACACACACACACACACACACACACACACACACACACACACACACACACACACACACACACACACACACACAAACTGTATATATGATGATTTCGGGTGTGACAGTACAGTACAGTGACTGTACAGTACACGGTAACTCATTTCTCAAATTTCGGACACGGGGCGGCTCGCCCGGACCGGGCCGGCACCCTGGGCACGTTCCTGTGGGTCTGGAACTTCCGGGGACAGAGTTGCACCACTCACTTCACACGGGTGTGATTTTTCAATATTTTTTAGAAATTTTGCAGAGATCTGTAAGCACACAGCGAGTTGTGAGCTTATGGCTATTTTTTAATTTTAAATGTAAGGTTAAAGTGGTTAAACAGATTTGTAAAAACCTTCAATTATCCCCTGAGAACCACTGATCTATGGATACGCCAAATAAATCAGATTTTATCAAAAACTCCTGTTGATTAAAAACCAATAAATATACTTTATAAAAATAAAATAAAACTCCTGTTGAGCTGACTGTCTCATTTCCAAAAATACAGTAAATGCATGCAGCCTAGTAGTGTAACAAATCATATTTCACAGTAGTATAAGGATCACGTTCATGAATATTAATAAGTCTACAGTACAGTAATCCTGCCTACACAATTCATTTGTTTTTATTTTGTTGTTGTTTTGAAGTGATGAATACTACCTGGGAAAACTGATCACCACTTATGTACATTTTAATGACAATGTGGTTATTGAGTTCTAGGCGTAGAAAAGACACCTTGAGTGAGGGCTGCTGCCAAGCAAAATCCACCAATCCATCAATGTATTCTTGAACCAGCTAGTTTCAGCTGCTCTTTTCGTTCTCTCTCACACACGCATGCACAATATACAGTAACCTTGCATCAGCTAATACGGTAACAATGTATGCTATAATGTAGGTAAATTTAAGAATATTAAAAAACAAAACTTTGTATACTTCCTCCTCCGTGGTGCTGGAGGTACTCAGCAGGACGTAGAGTGGCCCAGGGGGGTCATGACCTTTAAAGGTTTGGGAACCACTGACTGAGAAAATAGATGCAACCTTATCTCCATATAATCTGTCCTCACTAATGCTCATTTTAAGATGGCACCATTGCTGTCTGTCTAGTCACTCTGACTCAGATGAAGGCTGTGGACATGTGCCTACCAATGACCGTGATCATCAGTACGCAGGTTTGGCTAAATGGTAAATGGTAAATGGTGCATTTATATAGCGCCTTTATCCAAGATTGTGCATTACATTCACCCATTCACACACACATTCATACACCGATTGCAGCGGAAGCCATGCAAGGTACCAACCAGCACATCGGGAGCAATTTGGGGTTCAGTGTCTTGCCCAACTGATTTCAAACGAACATTTGTTTTGTATTGACACAAGAACAATGGCTATAATTTCACCATGTCAACTTCCCAGGAAGAGAAACGCTGTAGTTTCTATTAGCTTGAAATCCCCACAACAATTATGTCATTGGTAGTCAGGTTATTGAAATGTCCACAGTGAGAGAGACAGAGCGAGTAGACAGAAATGGTCCCATCTTGTCCTAATGAGCATTAGTGATAGAACCATTGGCCAAGAGAAGGTTGAATGGGTGAAGTGCTCCTTTAAAAGAAATCACATGAGAGGGAGTGCAATCATGGCCGTTATTTGTTCATGATAATCACAGGCAGCTGTGCTCATTAACAGTTATCCCTCTCGTTTGATATTTGACATTTATTCATTAGAGCCAGCGAAATATGTGTCTGTTGACAGTCGTTTTGGTGGCATGTGTGACAGATGAGTTAAGATAGATAACAGCCAACAAAACGTTAGGATTATTACAACACCTGGAAGAGGAGTGACAGGCCTTCATAATTAAACGTCCCCTCATGGAATGACCTTCCTCAACTAGGTCCAACCTACAGATGAATCGGATGAAGACGGGTGCCCTGTAGGCCTGCTGTATGCAATCAAAGCGGTGGTGTCAAGCTGCGCTTAATGAGACACCACAGCTATGACTGCACGAAGATCAGCCTGCGTGGATTTGTCTATAGGCTAACAGTTATATAACGCCTTAAAGAATATACCTCTATAGATGTATAATAGAACAGACCTCTATAGATTTGTATAATTTCTAGATGTATAGGAATAGGCCTCTTAGCTTACAGGACATTCTGTACAGCGTTGAACTCTAAATTGATTTTAATTTAGAGCATATAGATTACATCAACAATAAAAAATGACCCGCTCACTGGCAGTTTGCAAGGTAGGCTACAATAAAGAATTTAATTTTGGTAATTTGGACTCAGGCAGACATTGTTAAATTATTTCTTGTACAGTGGAAGCTGGCAGTGTGGTAGGCTAAATATTTTATTGCTGATGTTGTCTAATGCTTTTTGCCTACGCACCTGCTTTTACAGTTTAAATCTAGGTGTGTGAAAATAAATGATATATATATCCAGTATATATAGTATATCCAGTTCAAATAAAAATCCACTACTCCCTAAAGTGAAATAAAAAAAATACATTTTTAATTCTTAAAGATGGAGTGCCATAATTTCCACTCTAAAACATGATCATGAGGTATTATATAAGGAGGCAAAATGTTAATACAAAAAAAAGAAAAAGTTTACAGTATTTGTTAAAATTACGTTATGTGGACACCCCCACCATTAAGTTTGCCTGGTGGGTGTAGTGATTAGTGGTGATCCACCTGAACTGAAGCCGCACCCATAGGGGAGGGGGTTAGGGGAGGGGATGATAATTTGATGTCACTATCACTGTTTTTTTCATTGGCACGTTTGACTGTCAGGGTTTCTTCCTGGAGAGTGAAACCTTAAATACAAAGGGAAGACATCACAACAACCACACCAAGGGGTCTACTCTAATGAAGTACTGTCACCTCATAAACACATTGCTGTTGTGTTCAACACAACACCTGCAACACTCACCAAATCCCTAAATGTGGTGGTTATACTACTACTAGTGCTTGTGCACTAGCCAAATGAACTCATTTAGCCTACGAAAGTGCTTCGACCTGCAAAAAAACGGAGCATATTAATCTCAGGTGGGTCATGCTGACCTTCAGTGACACAAAAGACAATTACGTATCCTGAAATGATGGGAGACAGACGCTTTGAGAATTGATGAGTCAGGCAATTCTTCACTTTATCCAGTGTTATTTACAACAGTAGCTACACCAGGCATCCTTTAACGCTGTATATAACAGCTCCTCTCTCTGTCTCAAGAGTGTAATTAGATGATAACAGCATCTGTGTACTGTACGCCCACACACAATCATCACAAGATTAAAACACTTTTAACTTGGTGTCCCTACTTAGGGTACAATTTAAAAAATACTCCCCCCACCCAAAGAATAGTGAAAATAACATCTACAAGCGTGTAGAAAAGCTATTTTAATATAATGTTGTAATATGGGAAAGTAAAGGGCAAGCCCAAAATAGGTAGCCTGGCTTGGCCAGCCTCATAGCGGGGATTCACTGAAGACTCTTCCCCGCAGGGAGGAAACATCAGTGAACCCTCGCTAGGAGTCTGGCCGCGCCAGGCTACAAAATAGGGACACCAGAGCTAAAGCTGCAATCCATAATGACGTTTTGTTGATGCAATACCTCTTGTCAAACAGTAGGCATCTTACCTCCAAAATGATCTATACTGGTCTCAATAGAAGAGCAGGTGTACTAACTATAGCCACTGTAGATTTGTCTCAATAGAAGAGCAGGTGTACTAACTATAGCCACTGTAGATTTGTCTCAATAGAAGAGCAGGTGTACTAACTATAGCCACTGTAGATTTGTCTCAATAGAAGAGCAGGTGTACTAACTATAGCCACTGTAGATTTGTCTCAATAGAAGAGCAGGTGTACTAACTATAGCCACTGTAGATTTGTCGCAATAGAAGAGCAGGTGTACTAACTATAGCCACTGTAGATTTGTCTCAATAGAAGAGCAGGTGTACTAACTATAGCCACTGTAGATTTGTGTTAGTTATAATGTACTAGAGCAGTGGCAGCACCCAGTTAGTATGTCTCTGTCCCTTTTATGCCCATATATGGAGTTCTTTGTCTGGCATTCCCAGGAGTCTATGCAATGTCGAAACATCATTGTGATGTCAGAACATGTCAGACTTCTTTGTCAGGCATGCCCAAATATGGAGTCTATGCAGATATCAGAACATAATTGTGATGTCAGAACAGGCTAGCTCCATATAGAGGTGGTCAGCATTAAAAATGCATTAAAAGCAGCAGATCCACAAGCTCGTTCTGAGCTTATAGTTCTGCTACTTTTGCCGCTTTTGAATTTGAACAGTTTTGGACTCCACCCGACAGAGACAATATACAGTACTAATGAGTATAATGATCATCATAGATCGTGCTGTAAATCCCATCACAAACACAGGAAGAGAGGAGCTGCCATTTAAAGCATTAACCAAATAAATGTAACATTTAACAAAAAAAAAAAAAGATAATAAAAAAATATCATACACAACATAATATTAATAAACAGCAGCAGGATTTTTGAACATAAACATAAACACCGTGATGACATCCTCCATTACATCGTCATCTTCAACCAATCAGGAGTGTCTATGTGGCACTTGTTTGATGCAGTAGTGTGTGTAATGGTGCGTTCACACCAAGCCCCCAGGGAGGCTCTCCAATGTTGAAGCACTCGGCTCTACTGGTTAGAGCGTGAACTGCAGGCGGACCCGTGGATTTATGACGAGGAAACCCCGTGCAGCTGGGCTTTAACATAGAGCGCTCGTTTGCACTTCTGCATTTGCCGGATGTAGAGCGTTCTTCCGGGTGCTTCAAAACGCCAGAGCAACTTCCACTGAAATGAATAGCGGGGGGGGGGGGGGGCGGGGCTGTCGCTCCGGTCCTCCCTCTATCCTTTTATAATATAAGACTATGGTTCACACGGGCAGATGTAAAAGATGCAAAGCTACACAGTGTATTTGTACAAGTGTGGGATTTGCTTCGTAGCGTCACGCCGCTGGCTTCCATTGACAATGAATGATAGACTGCGTCTTTGCGTCTGCCCGTGTGAACGGACTGAACGCAACATTAGGGTGTTGTGGGCTGAGCATGTTGGGTGGTTCTTCTGTCTGAAAAGTATGTTAATATGTTTTTTAATGAGATGTTTATTATCAGCATTATTATTTGTATTATTACATGCCTCCTGTTTCAAAGACCGCGCCTGCCTTGATGAAACACAGGTAGATCTGAGCATATCTGCATAGTGTGTGTGGGTGTGTGTGTTCACTAATTGCACTTGAGGACGAGGGTGTGGTGAATATCAGACGGTTCTCTGAAAGTATTTTGGCATTAGCTTTTCTTTTTTTTTTCTTCTTCCAGGAACCGTTCTGGGATGAGTTAAGTAACACAGGGGGTTCAATGTCAGCGAAACAACACAATACGTACAATGGAAACGCATTCCTTCTGTTCCAGAGACTGCAACATTGAGACAGTCTTAAAACCAGAATAAATAAAAAAAAGGTAACACCTGATTAAACCCAATGTTAACATCGATACAACAGCACACCTTCCAGATTACAGGTCTGCAGTATGTACTTTGCTCTATTTGGGTTATTGTATTTATTGGTTGAATTATCTCTATGGCCTTGTATGAATGAATTCATATAATTCCGTTCAAAACATCTTAAGACTTTGTAGACCTCGACAGACACCGCACGCCAGCAGACAAGTCATTATCGGGTGGCAACCTTGTCGCAAGCGGATGGTGGTCACATGACCACTGTACTAGCACCATGTGAACACAAGTTACTCGCCACCATTTTAAGCCTAATTTATATGCAATAGTGCAAGCGTGTTGCCTACAAGCTAACAGCACGTCGCCTTGTTAGCTTGTAAATCTGTTAGGGAGAATAACTACTTCTACTTGATTGTGCATCGTATAAATCAAGGACAGTGTTCATCCACATGCGTTATGCCCTCCCAGTGAAACGAATCACTCTCAAGTGACAAGAGGTCGACAACTTTACGAGTATTAGAGGAGAAATGTGTTCGTCTACACCCTTCCACATGGTCAGAATTGACAGAGACTACACAAGAGTGGGTGAACTGGCATAATGACTAAATTGGGGGAAAAAACATTACTTACCCAAGATTCATCAAGTTACAGTACACTGAAAAGCATAACTCTGCTAAAACATAAAATACAAACCAATGTAGCTCACTGTAGAGAAACGTGGAAAGAGACAAGGACAATGTAACATTATCTTCGTGTGGGTCTAAAAGAAACATCTCCCTCTCACAGATATGACACATCTATATAATTATGAATCATAGTTGCACCATTCTCCTCAGAAAACAGAGTGACCAGTATCAGAGAAAGAGAGGGATTGTTTTTTTGTACATCTTTTTTTTCTTTTTAACATTCTGTGCAAAATCAGACCTGAGTCGTCAGCCCCGGTTCCTAATTCCATCATACGACGGTGTCACGTACTGGAAATAAGCCAATCAATAAGCTCACAGCGTGTCACATGATCTGCGGCGAGTTGTGAGCTTATAGATGGCCATTTCCGGCACGAGACACCGTCATACGTCAAAGTATGACCTGGGCTTAGCAGGTCTCTATCTACGTGTTCAAAGCACCATCTCTTCACTTCATTCTATGTATATATTTACAGTTCCATCTAGTGTTATAGTACCAACCCTCCTCTAAACGGGTTTCAAAACATTCCCCAAACTGCTACAATTCAACCCCCAAAACACAATCCACTTTCTTCTGGTGCTCCACAGAGTTCAATCTCAGAGTCCCTACTAATTCTACATCATTCAATGGCTGTGGGGATGTAATTAAAGCCTATTCTACAATTGCACTTGTTTCAAATTTCTCTAGATAAAAGTGTCAGTGGTTTAACGTATGAACATGAATTCGATCTATGTTGACGTGATATTTTTTGTTATATGCAATGTCATTCTAACGATTTACATATTGTCTCGTTCTCTTCTGAGACAGCTAACCCTATGTGAACAGCAGAGTTGAATGTTGCAGGTTTTTCTCCTGCAACTTGGGCTTTGTTCAGACTGTAGACAAATCAGTTTAGTTTCTGATCTTTAGGACTGACTGTCCACACTGGAACACACCCCCAGTGTACAACTGTTAAAAGTATTCAATCAATCAATCAATCAATTCAGATTTGATTGTGTTTGGGTTTTTGCTTGTTCAGGCTTGATTAAAAAACAATCTGATTTGGACTGCCAGTGTGAACATAACCTTACAGATACCAGTCATGACCCCCTGTAGGTTTGAAATATCTGAGTCCCTGAATTTCAGGTGAAAAAATAAAAATAATGAAATGCATTTTGGAACGTCATCATCTCGACTGAGCTGCGGATAAGGTGATGAATGACGTGTGAACTGTATTTTAAGGTGGATTTTCTCCCTCCAACCTACAGTGTAAAAATTCACCTTGTTCATCACAGAAGGCCTTCAGCAGGTGAGGACACAGGGCACGCAGTGAGGAGGGGAGGAAGTCAGGAAAGAAGGCAAGAAGGGAAGATATAAAAAAGATAGAAAAATTAAGAAAAGTGGCAGACATAACTAGACGATTACCTCACTTGACTTCACTCAAATTAAACAAGGAGGAAGAGAGAGAGGAGGACATCAAAAGAGGAGGGGACAATTTCAGTCCAGGAGAAACTCCTTTGAAGGACACCTCAAACGGAATGGAGGAAGAGGACGTGTCCTTCCTCTCGACCGCGATTCCTCTAAGAGGAAAACGGAGGGAAGGACTTAATAAAACAAGAGAAGAGGAGCAAAACCAAGAAGGAGAACCTCCTCCCTCTCCGTCTCTCGTCATGTCTTCAGAGGAGAAGGAGGAAAGGGATCAAAAGAACTTGTCGTCGATGCGGAAGTGAGGTCGCGTGACGTCGTCGGGGTTGATGAACACCGAGATGGACTTCCCAGGGTTCTCGGTGACCAGCTGCTGCAGCTTCTTGGCCAGCCGGTCGTCGGGCTGGCTGTCTCCACCGGCGTCCGACTGCGAGGGCGAGGGCAGCCCGTTGGCCCCGCCCCCTCCCCCCACGCCGCTGCCTCCGCCACGCCACTGGGCGTCCGACGTCAGCCGGTTGGCCGCCTGGAATCAGAATCAGCTTTGTCACATCAGTCTCAAAAGTGGGTGAAATTTGTTTTCTGGGCATAGTTGAGAATAATCTATTAATTTATTAGCTTTTATCACAAACTGTAAAGGTTTTTCCCCTGTGTGGGTCCTTGCGTGCTTTCTCACATCGGATATTGACAAGGCTTTGCTACAAGACTGTACAACTAAAGGTTTTGAAAAACAAACCCAACATATTTACACCTAACACATTCAGTACCTTGGCGTGCTCGATGGTGGTGCGCAGGTGCTCGGTGGGGTCCGAGCGCACCGACGACAGCTTGCGGGCATGGAGCAGCGCCGCCTCGTCCTCCAGGTGCTCCAGCATGTTGCACTGCGGGATGAAGTAGTTGGGACACATCCTGTTGACCAGGCAGTGCTGCAGGTCGTCGATGAGGCCCAGCAGGAAGTGGGCCGAGAAGTCCTCCTGGGACAGGTAGTTGGCCGGGAGGCGGTCGCATGCCCACAGCATCATGGAGCGTAGGTGATACGGGCTGATGGCCTTGGGCCTCGACAGCAGCTTGATGATGATGGCTTTACACGCCTGTCAGAGAGAGAGAGATGAGTTACTGTCAGCTCACTCTCTGCAAGGTCTGCGAGCATCAATCATACAGACACCATGGAGGGCTGAGTGGATTCCAGCACCACCAACATCACACATCAGATGACGTTATTGATTAGTTTTAGGGCTGCAGCTATCGATTATTTTCTTCATCATTTCTTTTTCTTTTACATATCAACGACTCACAGCAAAAAACAGGCCCGGGCCG
The DNA here is from genome assembly GCF_951216825.1 of Electrona antarctica. NCBI lineage: Eukaryota > Metazoa > Chordata > Actinopteri > Myctophiformes > Myctophidae > Electrona > Electrona antarctica. The sequence goes on along the minus strand of NC_136792.1, from coordinate 14,802,730 downwards.
CGAAACACTGTTTCCTCCGGAAGTGTTTTAAAATAGTAAAATAGAGCAACAAATGCAGTGTTTTGGAAATAGTGAGGACATGAACTGGATATAAGACATAATGGATTATACTGTTACAGTTGTGTTGGAGTTTATGAACAGAGTTTTGATATCGTTTTGTTGCAGTTCATCAAGTATTCATATTCTTTTTGCAAAAACATGAATATTCAAGACTTCAGCGAATAGAACAAAAAGTGCTTCCACAGAGGATAATGACAGTGAAGCCAGAGATTCAAATAACGACAGATTTTAGTTTCATTGATATTGTTAATGTAATTTAGAGTTTGTCATTTCCAGGAAAATGGAAAATACACAAAGATGACACTGTAAACACCGCATGGACATTTTGATGGGTAAAAACTGCTGAACGTAATAACATTAATTGTGGGTGTGGTTTAGTTCAACTCAACGTATGAGTAGAACAAGCTTGGGGCCATTATATGTCCGTTCAGGCAGGCAGCCCAAATTAGATTTCTGACCAGATTGGTTTTGATCAAGTCTTATAGGACGACTTCACCGATTTGGTCCTCACTGATGCACATGATAATATGGTACCATTATTGTCACCTCGGTCAGTGTCTCAGAGGAGGGCTGTGGACAGTGTCTCAGTGTCTCAGAGGAGGGCTGTGGACAGTGTGTCAGTGTCTCAGAGGAGGGCTGTGGACAGTGTCTCAGTGTCTCAGAGGAGGGCTGTGGACAGTGTCTCAGTGTCTCAGAGGAGGGCTGTGGACAGTTCAGAGGAGGGCTGTGGACAGTTCAGAATCCAGCCTACCAGTGACAAGCCAGTCTGTCTATTCCTGGAAAGTTACAATGCTATAATATTATTCTGGCGTAATACAACAACAAAAAAGTGAAAAACCTAATGATCATGTAGTACAAATATGAATGAATAAATGAAAATAGGTTGAAAGTGGATGAGGTCGTCCTTGTGTGTGATTCAAATCTACTGGAATGTCTAAAGACGTAGATTTGGGCACAGTCTGGGCACACAAGATACTGCAGCCTGATTGAAACTTGGTTGTATGACTGCATGTTATTACCACAGCAACCAATGCAGATAGGAGAGCGATATTGGAATACACAAATCCAACCTGATCATATGCAAATAACAGTGTGGACAGTCATTCCTAAAGATCAGATTTGAGAAACAAATCAGGTTTTGCTGCAACCTGAACACTTTATTTATTTAGATGTTACTGTGTGCCAGCATGGACAACTATACATTTCATTTTCTGCTGCCAGTGCCACACAGTAAAGCACCTAAAAGAAACCACATCCCACATTTAACATTATCACCTTCAGCTGTTTACCTGTCAAGTTGTCAACATGTCTGAAAAGGGTCCATTCCATCCAATAAAACCATTTTTATAGCAGTAGTAGGGGCAGGAAGGTGGATTGTCATTGTCAAGTGTATTTCTAGTTGTCAGTGCACATACATTTTTTTTTAAAGTGTCTTGGCTGGGATTGACACATTCACACAAGGGACATGGGCCAATTCCATTGTGGAAAGTAATTGTAAATGTAATTTGACCAACAGTGTTGGTTCTTGTAACCATACATGAGAAGGTAAGACATGTTAGTTAAATAAGACACAGGGCCAGGTTATTTGGGTTATTTTATCATACGGCCATTTACCTTGTCTTTAACCCATTTTGGGTGGGGACCCCTTTTGGTGTTAGCATTATGTTATGCTTCAGCTATTGAAAAATAGCAGATCTACAAGCTCGTAGCGCGCCAAACTTGTAGGTCTGCTATTGTTGAAAAATCGAAGAACGACTGACATAGAAACATAGCTTTTTCAGAAAACTGTCAGGATGTAGAAGACATTTTTAGAATCTGATCTCAGGTCAAAATGGGTTAAATACAGTTATCTATTAAACAAATGGTATTTGGCGAGTACAACATTTTTGTATTGTGACGCATTTGTGTGTTTGATCTCAATCACAAAGTAAAACATCAAACAAGGCAGTGCTGAATAATGTTTGTCACTGCATTGGCCATAGTGTAGTGTTTTAGTGTACCGTTTAGCTTTAAAATGAGATCATCCTCCATCCATCTTGGATACGGCTACTGTATACAGCACCCAGCACTGCCCTCTAGTGTTTGTAGAATGATGATGGATCACAGCTCTGTGTGGAAGCTTGTTTGACAGGCGTCAATATTATTGGTTGAAATTGGTTGGTTGGTACCTGCTGATGCTCTGTCGGGTGGAAACCTCATGTTCAAAACTGTTACTTTTCAGGATTAAAATAAAAAAATCACACCCGTGTGAACTGAGTGGTGTAAGGTATTATATAGCCTGATCAGCTGTGTTCTGACGTAATGTCTGACGTAATGAAATCAGCATCAACCAATCAGCATCAACCATGCTCATTTTTTTTGCACAGACAGACTAACAAAGCCAGTTGTAGGAGTGGTTTACACCACTCAAAAAACGGCTAAAGAAGCAGATCTACAAGCTCAAAAGGCATCGCTTTGTGCCAAGTTTCGAGCTTGTGGATCTGCTACTTTTGACACTTGTGTGTGACGCTGTAGTATGATCAAGTAGGTCGTTACATTTACGAAAAAAAACAAAGTTAAAATGTGGAGATAGGATGGTTTCTGCCCAAGCAACGATTATGCCACTGTGCCTCTGTCCGTGGTGCTGAAATGGTCAAATCCTGTTTCTCTCTGTCTCTCATGCTGCCTTTCCGTTGGCACATTTGCAGAAGCAGGCGGTACTTAAAACTTTGCTGCAGAGGGGAGCGGCCGGTTGAAAATAATCTGCGGGTGGTACGGGATGAAATCATCGCTGGAATGGCTGGTAATGGTCCAGCAGGACTGAGTGGGCGGGGTGATTCAGCAGCCTAAACCCATCACAGACCAAACAATATGGGCTGGCAGAGACGGGGACTATAATACAATACACACATGGGGAATGGGCTCAATGGACACGCGCCATTTTGGAAAGAACTTGGGCCACTTCCCTACTTACCGATGATACTAATGAAGGAAGGCTCTGTTCCATTCCGGTCAAACAGATTCAGGGTGCTGCTATTGTGCGTGTTGTGCTTACTGGAAACACTCTGCTACACCAGTGGGTCTCAAGTGTTCTTGAGTGGGTTCCAAATGGCCACGTACGGGTGTGTAACTCTGACAGTGTACAAATGTGTACATTTGTGCACTCAAAGTTAAGAACCACTGCACACTAAATGGAACAGAGCCTTAATTAGTATCATCAATAAAACCTGAAGGTGGTGAAGGAAGTAGGGGAGTGGCCCGGAAGTAGGAAGAGTTATTCTGTGTGCATATACGTAGCCCATTGGTGAAAAAAATCCAACAAAAACTATTGATCCCCAAAAATATATCTGAACAGAGCTTAACCCATTTTGACCTGAGATCAGATTCTAAAAATGTCTTCTACATCCTGACAGTTTTCTGAAAAAGCTATGTTTCTATTTCAGTCGTTCTTCGATTTTTCAAAAATAGCAGACCTACGAGCTTGTAGATCTGCTATTTTTCAATAGCTAAAGCATAACACAATGCTGACACCAAAAGGGGTTCCCGCCCAAAATGGGTTAAGTGAAGGGTTCGATTTTATTTCAAGAAATAAATCTAGCTTTACTTCCAATGCCAAGAAAAAGCTTGTGGAAGCTACTTTCCTGTCTGTGATTGATTGTGGTGACATATTGTGTACGTCTCTGATTGCTTATGTTGGTGACAGACAGTAAATTGCACATGCAGCCTCATCCATTTTACAAGGCCTTCATTCAGTGCACCAGGAATCTCTTACGTTGTATTGCAAATCAAATGCAATGTCCCTCACTCACCAGAGTTATTACAGAGTTTTTAAATATTCATTGATTCATTTTTATTTAGTTAGTTTATTTAACTTAGGGTTAATTTAGTTTTTTCAGGTATTATGAGGAAAGCCCTGATTTACAGATGCTGAAATTAACTAGAATGTTAGATATGATGTTAAAAATATATATATTTCGCTTGTGTTATTTTTTGATTTTAGCATGATTTTAGCATGACTCTTTAGTGTGGGCAGGCCCAATCCGAGCCCCCATTCCATTATATTAACACATTTTGTGCCCAAGACGTCCACAGACGTCCTAGGAATTACCGCATGTAGTGCCCAGGACGTCTGTGGACGTCTTGGTTTTTTCTTTACTTTAAAAATGTCAAAAAGTGGGCACCCTGGGTCGCCATTTTGAAAGATTAAAAGGGCACATAATGTGTTAATAATTAAAGTAGCCCTAAGATGGACCCCACCTGGAAAGAGGAAACAAGGAAGGCCAAAAACAACCTGGCGGAGAACTGTGACCTCAGAACTGAAGATGGCAAATCTGACATGGGGCGAGGCACAACATGCTGCCCAGGATATGACCAGATGGAAGCAGATAGTCGCAGCCTTATGTTCCACCGGGAACCAAGAGGATTAAGTAAGTAAGTAATAATGTGTTAAGATTCATTCATAAAACATATGTGAAATAAAATCGGCACTGCGGTTCACAGACACACAGGCGGCTGGACTCCTGCAGAGCAACACAAACTCACGGTCGAATTTCATGTGTTGAGGTGAGCGTGAGCCTTTGCAGCGGCATCAGACACATTCGGTTCAGTTTGCTCTTTACCGTTTCTTAATTCTTTGCTCTAAACAGGTTTTCTCCTTGATCGTGATAGACCTGATTTTCTGCCTTTATTGATAGATACAAGTGAAGAATGACACTTATGACAGGAAAGAGGGAGAGAGACGGGGAGAGACATGCAGCAAAGGTCGTCAGGAATGGGACTCGAACACGCGACTCGCCGTCAGGCCAGAGCCTATATGTGGCATGCGCCTGGACCACTAGGCCAGCGGGCGCCCCCGTCTGCTTGTTTTTAACCTGACCGTGTGTAGCACTTTGGTTGACCCATGGTCATTGTACATGTGCTGTATAAATAACCCATTAAGAGCTGAGACCAGATTCTACAAAACGTCTTCTAAATCATGATCATGACTTCTATATCAGTGCTCAAACTATTTCATGTCAAGGACCACAAATATTATATGTATCTGGCCGCCGATCCCCATCGGAAAATATGCAAATCTTTGAGTTAAAGACTTGAAAGAATATATATATTCAAAGATTTGCACACATTTTCACGATTTAAAACAAATAGCAGATCTACAAGCTCTGCTAGTTTAAAATAATGGTTAAAGTGGTTAAATGCTAATGTTAAATGCTATGGTGACACGGATGCTCGAGCATTCACCTGGTAGGCTTGCATCAGACTGGACGAGATGCACTTCTTGAGCTGCACCTCGCTGCGGGCGAACGACAGGCGCCACTCGTTCTCCTTGCAGCCCTTGAAGGAGCAGGCGGGCACCAGGTAGAAGCCGGAGATCACCTCCTCCTCGGTGATCTTGCCGTCCCAGAAGTGGTTCTCCATCAGCCAGCTCTGGGCCACGGCGGGCCAGCCCTTGAAGGAGACCACGGGCACGATGTCGTACAGCATGCGACTGCTGCCCACGCCCAGGATGACCGAGATCACCGTCCCGTTGCGCTCCACCTTCTCCACCCGCGGCATACCTCTCTGGGGCTTCTTCTGGATCTATAAAACACACAGCACATTACATTGTGTCTGTCTGTCTGTCTGTCTGTCTGTCTGTCTGTCTACTTATATAGGAAATATCTTCTGGATCTAAACACACAACACCACAAAACATTACTATATGTCTGTCTGTCTATATAGGAAATTACTTCTGGATCTACAACACATTGCAATGTGTCTGTCTGTCTGTCTACTTAATTATATAGGAAATAACTTCTGGATCTAAACACACAACACCACAAAACATTACTATATGTCTGTCTGTCTACATAGGAAATTACTTCTGGATCTATAACACACAACACATTAAACTACAGATTTTGCAATTTGGGGAAATTGCAAGTGTGGTTGCACCGACCACAATGATGAAACAGTGTGGCGTGAGTAGCTCACCATGTATAGTATGATGATGATGTTGTATTGACCCACATGACGTCACAGGGGGCGGAATAATAAACACAAAACTGTTTTACACTATAAATAAAGTCGGACAATTACTATAGTCTGGAACATCTCTCTCTCTCTCTCTCTCTCTCTCTCACAAGACGATTTAGGCATTTGACCCTCTTATCCAGAGACTACATGGAATGCAGAGCGGCAGTGTAGTGCCTCAAGAAACTAGGATCACAGGTAAACCAAGAAACTCGCATCAGTCTAAACAACAATGTATTATCAACAATATATTGAACGTGGCATCTCTCTAAATAACTTGCTCTCTATGTGTTACCCGGCTATGAGCACTCATCCTGAGCACTCATCCTGAGCACTCATCCTGAGCACGTGTTGTACATACCTCACTTCAAGACTTACTTGTATATTACATATGGAGAGAATGTGTTATATGATGGATATGATGAATTCAAGCAGCCATTTTAGATCACCTTGCTCAAATATCACACTTCAGTATTTACATAGCTGTATGCCTTCCACTCTTTAGCAGTGTAACTTATTGTAATGACGAGTTTTTTTAAAATAATGCCCTGTTCTTTTTTTTAAATCCACACATATTAACTAAAACATGAGAACAAATGACTGCATGGTCATATAGAATAGGTTAAGTGCTACAGGTGAGTCGTCAGATTACAGCAGGAAATTGGGAGTGAGTCTTGCTTTGTAGGTCAACATCAGTGTTTTGTACTGTTGTGCAGGCAGCAACACATTACAATTAGTCTGTCTGTGTCTATAGGAAATATGTCTATATTGCGTTTGCCTTCGATAATGGACATTAATTGTTATTACTAGCCCTTACCCGTTGTGAGATATTGCCCCCCCTTGTGGCCATGGGGGGTACTGCGCCCTGGGTGCGTTTTCGCATTTTTAATTCACTAATAAATTCATTATTAATTTATAATTTGTTAAATTGGAAAAATGGCTTCGTTAAGACCTCCATATTATTATGGTCAATGCCTGTGTGAAAAGTGGGAGCCATTGGTGGAGGCGGTGAGGAGATACGGCGGTGTTTCTGACGGACATTTAGACATTCAGACAGACATTGACTGAATTATAGTATGATGATGATGATGATGATTATCCATTTGATGAACAGTTGTGGAACATGAATAGACATTTCAGTGCAAGAACTATCACAGCTCAGATGGCCATGAAATGTTGGGACCTTTATGTATACTACAGTACAGTCACTTCCATTATCAGCCGCACACTGTAACCCAAAACTCATTCTGAATCCCATGTGTGTCCTTGTCAGCTGCAGCAACAGGAGCGTTCATTCCTAATTATTTTAATCCGATTGACGATTAATTTACGTGAGCACTGAATGAAATGATCAGATAGGATGTCCTTGATAAGACTGTATATGACATGCAAAAACAAATCTCAGAATATAAATACTCCTGCAGTTATTATGTAATATATTGTAATCAATATGGGAGTCCAGGATGAACTTCACCTCCGGGGGGAGGTGGAGCTTGCCATTCAAATATATGGATGCAAATTAGGGATGTTAATAGTCGATTAATCACCGTTAAGAAATTATTCAATTAAATTGAACATTTAACAATGAATCGAAGATTCTGCGGTTCCATCATTGGGCGGTTTCCTGTGAATGTAATGCTGTCTGCGCACGTGGCTGAGGTTAAAGAAAAGTCCCCCCCACCTTGGTAGGCACAGAAACGTCTCTGCTTTTGCATGTGATGTGACAGACAAGACAGTGCACTTTATTTCATTTTATTCCACATACAAAGATGCCATTGCCTGGCCCTGTATCTCAATGGTCCAAATATGCCTTTTGCATTATTTCTGTAGATCAGCAAAATGTAATTTTTATGTTAAGACATTGAGGGAAATTAAGATTCTCAGATAAATAAAATAAAAAGACGCTGCTTATCTTACTAACCGGTTAATCGATCGATTATGTTATCAAAACGTATCAATTATCAATTAACAAATTAATCGATAAATATCATCCCTAATGCAAATTACTGATATCATAACCATTTCAGACCATGATAGAAGCTTCTTTGGAAATTGTAAATACAAGCTAGGATTATGGATATTATGATAGCCCTGATCTGGCTCTAATAACAACGTGATGAGCTGATATACCTCCAGTATTACCACAGATATGGACTGATAGCACCTACTATACTAGGGCTGAAACTATCCATTGTTTTCGGAGAGATTGTTCCATCTATGTGTTTTATTAATTCTTTCTATGCCCGCTAGGTGGTAGCATAAGCACAGCTAAGCCTTGCCACCATTCACTTCCCATTGTAACGACCCGCCGTTTCATTTCCGGGTCATCAGTGAGGTGGGGGTACAAACATGTTCATAGATGGCTGATGCCGTACCCTAGCCTAGGGGGTATGATTATAAATCGTAGATAGCACAGAAATAATTAATGGAATAATCAAGAAGTGGCCCTGGCTGTATATAATTTTAAATAGATCAACAAATTGATGAAAAGATATTACAATATTCCTTCATTAAAATTGGCCTAAGGCTAGTGATAATTATTTATAATCAGTTCAAATAAGCAACCATTGCATTCCCTAGATCACTGTTTCCCAAACAGTGAGTTGGGAGTCGGGACCCATTTGTTGGTCTTGGACACATTCTTATGGGTCACTTAATGGGACCCATAAGATGCAAATCGTGGTGCAAAGCGACACGTTGTGAGCTTGTAGATCTGCATTTTCAACTACGGTAGTTTGGGTCCCGGGGAGACATAAAATATCTCTTTTGGGTCACGGGCTAAAAGGTTTGGGAACCAGTGCCCTAGAGGCTCCCTGTAACGTACCTCTTGCAGGTCCAGCGCTATGGACTGGTGGAAGCAGTGCCCTAGACCTAGAGGCTCCCATACCATACCTCTTGCAGGACCAGTTCTATGGACTGGTGGAAGCAGTGCCCTAGAGGCTCCCATAACGTACCTCTTGCAGGACCAGTTCTATGGACTGGTGGAAGCAATGCCCTAGAGGCTCCCATAACGTACCTCTTGCAGGACCAGCTCTATGGACTGGTGGAAGCAGTGCCCTAGAAGCTCCCATAACGTACCTCTTGCAGGACCAGCGCTATGGACTGGTGGAAGCAGTGCCCTAGAGGCTCCCATAACGTACCTCTTGCAGGACCAGCGCTATGGACTGGTGGAAGCAGTGCCCTAGAAGCTCCCATAACGTACCTCTTGCAGGACCAGCGCTATGGACTGGTGGAAGCAGTGCCCTAGAGGCTCCCATAACATACCTCTTGCAGGACCAGCGCTATGGACTGGTGGAAGCAGTTCCCTAGAGGCTTCCATAACGTACCTCTTGCAGAACCAGCGCTATGGACTGGTAGAACCAGTCGGCCACCAGTGTGGGGGAGAAGAAGTAGTTGGTGGCTCCGTTGATGTGGTCCACCACGGTGCAGCAGTCCTTCCAGCGGGCGATGGTGGCCTCGTCGAACAGCCGCAGGCTCAGCCACGAGTGGCAGAGCGCCGAGTGGCGCATGTCCAGCGTCACCGGCTGGTTGCGGTCGTGCAGCTTGAGCGCGGGCACCAGCAGCGTGAAGTCCATGTCGTAGTCGGCGCCGCGTGCGTACGGCGTCAGCTCGTCCAGGTCCATGTCCACCACGCCCTCACGCACGCCGCCCGACAGCAGCAGGTACTCGTTGGCCACCGGTAGCTTCTGGTCCAACTTCTGCACCATGCCTGAGGGGGACGGGAGAGAGAGAGAGAGAGCAGAGTTGATTTTGACAGCAAATTTTGATTTTAACTTTTAGTCTTTTGAGTAAAATTGTATTTGTTTTTGTGTCCGTAGAGCTCTTGCCTTTGGACCACAAGAACATGGGTTCGATCCCGGGCACTGCCAACTCATTGTATGAGTAGCACGGCTTGGGTGCAGCAAGTCATGCGGTAAGTACTGGGAGCTGATGGCAGGTGCGGCGCTCCACCTCATCAATCCATCTCCCAGTGGTCTAGCGCATTGTAACGGGGACAGACTCCTGCATTTTACCGGTTGATACCGACAATAAGCCACTCCCGAGTCCCGACTTACTTACATTTTAGGCATAATGTTTTTAGTCGACTAAATCTACAGCTGAATTTGTCGACTGAAATGTATTTTGCCGAGCATTGATGGCGTCGTAACTCGTAATGGCTTATTTTACAATTGGTTACGTGCAGAAAATAGCAGATCTACAAGCTCACAAGATTTCAACAAATTTCAGACGAAAAACAGACCGGCGTATTGGTCCAAGCACCCTAGGCTGGTAAACCTGACAGCATGTCGCGGGTTCGATTCCTGATCCCGACAACCTTTGCTGTGTGTCACTCCCCATCTCTCTCCCCATTTCCTGTCAGTCTACTGTCAATCAATAAAGGCATAAAAGCACAAAAATAGTTCTTAAAGAAGAGTGCCGTGATCTTTTAAATTTCTTTTCCAGTTTTTCATGTGAGGCGACAGTTCTTCATTAAACCCGTTGGTGTGGTTGTTATGTGCAATGATGTCTTCCCTTTGTATTTAGGGTTTGTTCCTGGAGGCTGAAACCTTGACAGTCAAATGTGCCAATGAAAAAAACAGTGATATATTGACATCACAATATCATCCTAACCCCTCCCCCTTTATCATACAACAACAGCTGTGGGTGCGGCTTCAGTTCAGGTGGATCACCACCCATCAGGCAACCCATGCATACTACTTACTGAACTGGTAGGCGTGTCAACATAAAATCGACATTTTAACAAATACTGTACACTTTTTTGAAAAAGATATTCCTCCTATATAGTAATAATACCTGATGATCATGTTTTAGAGTGGAAAAAAATCCAGGCAAAAAAAGAAAAAGATTGCTGAGAAACAAAACTTCAGGTGGTCTAAAAGATATTGTACAATTTAAATAAAAAAAAACTAATACTAATAATAGACAAGACTGTGTAAACAGAAACACAGCAGATGCATGAAGCAAGATGTATCGTGCTGTATGTTGTTTTTACTGGCCTCTATTTGGGTTTATTCTGTTCTGTTCTTATTATGTCAGGATGACATGATGAGAGAGGATGTTCTCTCTCTGCATATCGCCCGTTACTTCCTCTCCACTGACTCCAGACTGTCTGTTCTCCCTCGCTCGCTTGCACGCACGCACACATGCGCAGTCGCGCACGCACTCACACACGCACACACAGCATGGTGACAAACAGGAGACTGGCAGCAACCCACAGCATTCCTGAGCTGAAACAGAGAGGCACTGATTGACTAACATACTGAGGAGAGGAGAGGAGAGGAGAGGAGAGGAGAGGAGAGGAGAGGAGAGATCGTCCATTTTAATGTTAGAGAACTACATGATAGTGGAAAAAGATGATGACCATAATTACTGCTACATATTCTTGATCTTAGCTATCAATAACGATGACCTATTTTATTAGATTTAGATATCATGCAGACAGGTGTATTCTGGGGAAATCTGTTTTACTGGGACCGTTACACATTCCGTTACTATATTAATACTAAATATATCTGATGACATTTTTTCATTTTTCTTCCTAGCAGCTGCAATGAATAATAAACGTTTTTCTGCACGGAATGAGTAGATTTATCTGCTGAATTAAGTAATAATAACTAAGGTGTCTGTCTGTGTGCGTGTGTGTGTGTGTGTGTGTGTGTGTGTGTGTGTGTGTGTGTGTGTTGCATTTAGGGGATTTGCTGACAGGGCCTAGTGGATTTATAATCCGGTTCTGGAGGAGATCCAGTATGATAATGAAGGTTGTCCTCCACAAACAAAGGGCTGGGTGATATTGGCAATGGCAACCTCAACATAGAAAAATGTGACACCATTTTGAGGCCGACTACTGGTTCTTTCAGACAAAATGTACACATAGAAAAAGAACACTAGTTATTGCAGATATGATGCATACAGCCGTTAAGGCCTTTTAAGCTACATTGACAATATAATGTATTGCTGTGTATGACAGACAGTACTTTCTTTCCTTGCTCTTTACCTGTAACTCTGTAATGAATTAGAATATTGTGTAAAAGTTCATTCCCCCCCCCTAATATAATTCAAAAAGTGAAAGTTTCATATATTCTCAATTCATTGTGCATAAAGTATTTAATCTTGATGATTATGGCATACAGCTCATGAAAATCAAAACATCCTAGATGTCGACCATCTGAAAAGTATATTAATGTATGCAATTAATACTTTGTCTGGGCTACTTTTGAACAAATGATTTCATCAATGGGGCGTGGCATGGAGGTGATCAGCCTTTGTCACTGTTGAGGTTTGCTTTGATAACAGCCGTAAATGCTTGTACGAGTCTCATGTCTCACACCTTCCTCTTGACAATACAACCTAGATTCTCTGTGGGGTTCAGGTCAGGCCAGTTCGCTGGTCAGTTAAGCACAGTAATACCATGGTCAGTACACCAGTTACTAGTAGTTTTGGCACTGTGGGCAGGTGCCAAATCGAGCTGGAAACGAAAATTAGCATCTCCATGAAGCTTGTCAACATACCGAAGCACAATGTACTCTAAAAAGTTGGCTGTGTTGAAACCATTGTTAAGTTTGCACTGTCAGTGGATCAACACCAGCAGATAACATGGCCATCACTGTGTTTTGTCAAGTCCAGAGTCTCAACACAACCATCTATTATGATATTATACAGCACTGTGTGCCTCTGTACATTGACAAGCATTATGTTAATGCTGATCTTCCTTTTCAGGCAGCACTTGGCACCTGCCCACAGAGCCAAAACTACTACTAGTTTCAAGCCTGTTTTCTGCAAGACATTACTCTATAAGCCATATCTCCAAAACTGGTGGGTCAAACTGAACAACCAATGTCAATTTGAAGCCATGATTCCCTGCTTTCATATGACATGAAAAAACGAAAATTCAAAAAGAATCCAATGGCAGTCCCTCAGTCACATTTGGCCACTATTGGTGTGCTGATCATGGTATTACTGTGCTTAACTGACCAGCCAACTGGCCTGACACACAGATAATATAGGTTGTATTGTCAAGAGGAAGGTGTGAGACATAAGACTGAACAATACAGATTAATTTACGGTTGTTATCAAAGCAAACCTGGACTTCCATAACACCTCAACAGTGCCACAGGCTGATCACCTCCATGCCACGCCCCATTGATGAAATAATTTGTTCAAAAGTAGCCCAGACCATGTATTAATTGCATACATTAATATACTTTTCACATGGTCGATATTTCTCATTTAAAAATCTTTTCTTTAGTGGTCTCGTAAAATATTCTAATTTGTTGATAGGATTTTTTGATTTTCATGAGCTGTATGCCATAATCATCAAGATTAAAACAAAAAAAAAGGTTTTAAATACTTCACTTTATGCACAACAAAGTTTCCCTTTTTTCATTATATTACGGAAGAAAATGAACTTTTACACAATATTCTAATTCATTGAGATGGAGCTGTATATCACCAACTTCTAATCTAAGATACACAGTCAACACAATCCATCCCAATACATTACAATAGAAACGCAGACCAGGTGCCAGCGTTTCTGTTGTAAAAAAAAAGAAAAGTTTTGAAAAAAAAGACGTTCCTGGCTTGGATTGGGTTAATGTTTGTGTTGGTTTGTATATTACATATCATCTACAATCTGATACATGTCTTAGATTATATACTGTAGTATTTAGATCCTACAGTATGTACAGTCAGTATTACAATGTAGGCATTTAGCAGACGCTCTTAATCTAGAGCAACATACAGTAAGCAAGACAAACACACAGGTAATGCATCATCAAATGCATATAAATAGTCATCTAGGATCATGGGTAAACCAAGAACAGATCAGTCTAAACAAATATCAAAACATTTATAAAAATAATAATGTACATTAATTTGAAAATATACAAAGTATAGGATGCCAGGTCAACAAGCTGGCATCTGTCTGCATAACATGCCATCTAAATTACATTTGCCTTTGCATAAACCTGCAAGGTCGTTAAGGCTAGGGCAAGTGCTACATATTATAATATCCATCAGCTGAGAGACATACAGTAGGTCTAGTAGTTGATCAAGTGGGCACACGGGTTCATCTCTAGGCCAGCGGTGTCAGAGTGTATTTAGAGATAAATGTGATTATGAAACACTTTTAGCCTGACGTTTCTGAGGACAAACGACTGAGCTGAACTCGTGTGAACGCTTACTGTCTTTGCAGTAGAGTGAGTAGAGCAGTGGTTCTCAGACGATTTAATTTCAAAGACCCCCATAACACCGAGTGTACAAATGAAGCCTTACGCTTACGGGTCCATTTGGTTCCGACGGGTAACAGCAAGATTGAAAGGGAAGAGGTATATAAGATGGTAGTGGGACCAGCCACACTGTACGGCTTGGAAATGGTGGCACTGACGAAAAGACAGACGGACACTGCGATTTGTATTAGCAGTGACAAGGCAGGACACGATCAGAAGTGACTACATTACAGGATCAGCCCAGGTTAGCAGGTTTGGCGAAAAAACAAGAGGCGCGAGCGAGGTCGAGATGGCTTGGACATGTGCAGAGGAGGGATGAGGGCTACATTGGGAGAAGGATGCTGAAGATCATGGAACTGCCAGGCAAGACTCAAGAGGAGAAGAGGAAGGAAGGAGGTGGTTTGTGGATGCAGTGAGAGACAACATGCAGGACGTGGCTCTGTCTAGTGACTGAGGAAAACAGAACCAGATTTAAAGAGATGATCCGATGTGGAATTAGCCGAAAGAAGAAAACACAGCCCTCTGCAGAAAGGTCATTGTATGAGACTCATTAACTAATATGCTGCGTGTTGAGAAGAAGAAGAATCGCATCCAACAACACATTCTCAGTCCCAACCTTGTCAGGCTTCAGACGTAAAACAGACTCATTGATCTTCTCTCTCCTTTCATTGTCAATGAAAGGGGAGAAGTTCAATGAGCCCGAGTCCAACCTGAGCCTGATCTATATATAGTGTCACACTGTAATGGAGGTGCAGCTTTGCTGAGTGCCGATCCATGTCTGTATTTGATAGAAAACCATTTGTCTGGTTAAGAAGAACCTGAGCTAATTATTAGCCTGACAATTAAATATATTCACCTGAAAGCTATTTAGCCTATTTACCCTGTAATCATCCTTGCAACCAATCAAGATGCAACAACTATAGTCTGCTATGAAAACGAATTGTTTTCTCTCTGTGTCACTGTCACCTAGACTACAGTTACTATGACGACTGTTTCAACTACATCCACTGCCGTTTAAGGGCCACGGACCCCTACTAGGCAGATTTTTGTCGTTTGTTTTCCAGTTCAGATTCAAAACTACAGCACATTAAAAACAACTAGAGCGGTGCCCGTGGGGCCTCTACAATGGTACCCGTTGGGCACTGGCCTACTTGGTATGATGCACATTGTAAATGCATGCCCCACCCAGATATTATGCGTTGGAGCCTCTACAGCGCTGCCTGTTGGGCACTGGCCTACTTGGAACGATGCATGTTGGAAATGCATGCCCCACCTAGATATTATGTCTGTGTCCCTTTTATGTCCATATATGGAGTTCTTTGTCAGGCATGCCCAAATATGGAGTATATGCAGACGTCAGAATGATGTCAGGACTGGCCAGCTCCATATATGGACCCTGGGCAGGGGCCCTGTCCAGAGCCCAGGCAGAAATAAGCCTTTTTGGGGCAGTACAGGACAACGGGCACTGCACCCCCTGCGGTGGTGTGGCACGCGTGTGTCAAATTTGAATAGATAGATAGATGGCAGACTTGGTAAGCAACTCAGCTGCAGCTAATCAAATTAATACAGGATTGTCAACACACATTGAAACAACTACATCTAGATTCCCATTATTAACTTGGGAGTAGAGTACTATAAGGTCAGTCTTATGTGGCGGCTGGCCTGCCATATTTAGTCGTTTTTAACCTGAACCAGAAACCAAACTGCAAGATCGGCCTAGGGTTTCAACCCTCTTTAACCCATTTAGACCTGAGGACGCATCTGTGTCATATTATAGCTTTTAACCCATTTTGGGGCGGGAACCCCTTTTGGTGTTTTAACTAAGCATTATGTTATACTTTAGCTATTGAAAAATAGCAGATCTACAAGCTCATAGCGCGCCACCGAGTGGCGCGCTATGAACTTGTAGGTCTGCTATTTTTGAAAAATCTTAAAAATGCGGCACAAATCTTTGAATATATATTCTTTCAGAGCGAACGTTTTTTTTATTTCGACGTCAGGCCTGAATGGGTTAACTCTGTTGTTGACTCCTCTGCGTGTAGTTAGCAATGTGTCTATCTGCTCCTGCAACCTTCTCTCAAACATTCACTTTCTGTCAACAACTTACTATGAAATAGGCCATTTTCACTCAGCTGGATTTAACATAAAGTAGATTAAAATCACCCTGCAGCTGAGTGCTGACATCAGTGAGGGGATCGTTTCAAGGTAAAGAAGACAACATGCGTGTCATGTGTATGACGGTTGGGGAAGCGTATGTGAAATTATTTGCAGATAATAAGGAATGTGGCGGTTTAGAGACGTGTCCAGAACACTGGCCTACCTGCAGTGCATGGTGAGAAGCAGGCTCACAGTTACCATGTACAACAGTGTTTAAACCATGGTGATTAAAAAGCACATTAACAACAGTTGACATTACCCACAGGCAGGCACGCGCGCGCGCGTACACACGCGTACACACGCGTACACACACACACACACACACACACACACACACACACACACACAGTAATCAATATATATTGACTCGAAAGCGCTGTGCAATTTGAGTTCTCCTCCCTGCATTCTATCTATCTATCTATTGTAGAAGGGCTGTTTAACACACAGCGTTTCAGATCATAAATATTTTTTTATAAAACATATACCGGTATGATATAATGTCCTCAACCAGTATAAGAAAATGATAGAGTTGAGTTGGTAATTGACCAGCATTGAGGTGATAATCATAAATAATGTAATGAATAATAATAATAATAATAATAAAGTACATCTCACCCGGCATTGGGAATACAGGCCCCTAATCATATCACATCATATCATAGTACACTCACCCAGGCTAGTATTGAGAAGATGATCATGATGTAAATCATATTAAATATATTCAACCCAGCATTGAGAAGATGATCATACATTATATCATAATCAAATAAATAGATCTATGTACTATTCACCCATCATTGAGAATATTAGTCACATGAATAATATGATGCACAGTACCTACAGTACCCATCATATAATAACACCATAATAAACATATCTCAGCCAGTACGCTCATAAAATAAAGATAGTAAATTAATCTGACCCAGCATAGAAGATATGTTCATAAATAAATTAATATAACATAAAATCTATTCATATGACTTAATAAAGCACAATACATATGTATTTATTATTCACCCATTACTGAGAATCACACACACACACACACACACACACACACACACACACACACACACACACACACGTTTTTAGTACGTCTGGACTCTGGACTAGAATATATGATCATAAATAATATAACAAACATGTGTCACCCTCCCATCTTATTGATCAGAAGATAATAAAAACACATGCAATAATAAACATAAGTCACCCAGCATAGAGAATATAAAAATAAAGACAGTAGAACGTATAAACCTGACCCAGCACAGAGAATGTAAAATAAAGACAGTAGATAGAACATAACCTGACCCAGCATAGATAATCTAAAATAAAGACAGTAGATAGAACATAACCTGACCCAGCATAGAGAAGATGAAGTCCTTGGCCGTGTGGATTTCCAGCGCCCGCTGGTCGTCATACTCCCGCTGGTCGTGTTTGCTGAATTCCTGGATGAGTCTGTTGAGCTCCTCCATCCTGGCGCCGGACCTGAAGTCCAGCTCGGGGACGCCGTGCTGCAGCACTTTGTTGTTGTTGGTGTTGGACGAGCTGGGAGTGGCGGTGGGACTGCTGCTGCTTCCCTGTAGGCTGCTCACAGAACCAGCCCGACTGGACAGAGTGGCCGCCATGTTGCTGCCTGCCAGAGTGGGACTGACTGTAGTGAATACAGTGCCAGTGAGCACCACCCTGACGTGGTCAAGTCAACACTCGTATTCATCAGACTTCTGTTCTGAAGTATAGGGTTCCGGTTTACACAATAAAGGCTTTACATACAATAACAAAACATGACTGTAGAATATATAATTTCTATACAAATACATAGAAAATTAATTATAATTAATTATAAATAAGTATTGTTATTATGCAGTTACATATGGTTATGATACTTTTGTAATTTAAGAAAGGGTACTTATTTGACTTTCATTTTGAAGGCAGGAATGATGTTCCTGATGACTTCATAGACTGAGGGTGGCGAGGCGTGGTAAATTATGATGAATTATTAATTATCATTTAATTCAATATAAATGATTAATATAAAATGTGTCTTGGTTACATTAAAAAGTACTTTTTCCTCTGTCTCGGTAGAAAATGCGACAGACGCACAGCACTCCCCCATATTATTATTATTATTATTATTATTATTATTATTATTATTATTATTATTATTATTATTATTATTATTATTATTATTGTTGTTGTTGCTGCTGTTGTTGTTGGTGTTGTTGTTGGTGATGGTGGTGGTGGTGGTGGTCATAGATATATATATCTATGGTGGTGGTGGTGTTTTTGTTTGTTATATTAATTTCTGTCGGTGCACTCCCTGTCTTTGTCCACTAGATGTCGTAGTCCCTCTACGTCACGAGAAGCTCACCAGCAGCAGCGTGTTGTTGTCTGTTGAACTTGACCCGGATGTGAAGGGAGTGACAGACTACAGACAGTTTAAAGCAAGCAGGTCAGGACAACATGGCGTGGAGAGGCTGTGTTTTCAGGCTCAATTTGAAGCAGCAAACTCTCAATAACACCACGGGAACACAAGGGTAGGTGACGCAACGTTACATTTAATAGCGTTACTATCTTTACATTTAACCACCTCAACCCTGGCGTCGGCATGCCACTGCAGGGGGATATGTTGTGAAAATGTTTGAGAATAGCAGCTCTACAAGATCACAACTCGTCGCATCGCGTCGCATTGTGAGCTTATAGATCTGCTCTTTTTTAAGCATAGCTATAGGGCTTAATATGTTAACTTTGTTCTCCCTATTTTGACTCTTTTTATTTGACCATGTCAGTGAAAATGTCTGATGATCCAAAACAAAATCCCAGACCTAGACAGTTCGACACGGTGTAGTTTCTGGTATTTTCAGAATGTGATCTAACATTGTGATAAGTTAAAGACAGAAACGAGAACTGAGATGTCTCATATGAAGCGTCTCATTAAAGTGTATGTAGAATAAGAATCATCCAGGAGAATGTGATATATTATGTCCTCACCTCTACTGTCTACAGCCACAGTAGGCTGGGTGCCAGCCAGTTGTTGTGTACCGGTATTTACAGTATAGTTTACAGTATGTCCTTAGTGTCCTGCCATGAACTATAGGATATATGAACCCATGATGACTGAGCAGGTGACATTCTCCATATATAGACAGTATACTGTATAAGCCACTGCTATGTTATGATTATCTTCTAGTAGGGGGAGTTAGCCTCAGAGTCAAAACTTTGGTTTATTTATTTTTGTCCAATCTGTATGATGGAGTATTAATTGGGGTCGTTGTATTTTGTCTCCCTGCTATTGTGTCTCACCTAGACACGGGATCTGACACGAAGTTTGATGGTCAAGATTCAATAGGCCTATCTCACAGCCCGCTTTTCACGCCCACTTCCGGTAAATAGTGGTGTCATTAACATTAGCATTTACACGTTTCTTTCTCTGGAGAATCTAAGTACATTTTCTAATGTAAAAATGTGACAGACCAATATTATTATGAAGCAAACAAGATGGTAAATCAGCTCGAACAGATAGAACAAACCTTACCTTGAGAAAACAAAAGTTGTAGACTTCTTAAATTACCTCTGTTAACATGTAGCGTCTATGGAGTGACGTCACGCTATCACCACTAACCCCGAAAGGGGGCGTATTAAGGGGGGCGGGGAAATTCTGTGAGATAGGCTTATTTTTTTGCCTCTTTTGGTGAGTTGTCAGGACAACTCACCCCGAACGTGAAGACAACTCACCAGGGGTGAGATGTCTTCACTTTCAGGGGTGAGATGTCTTCACTTTCGGCAACTTTCGGGGTGAGTTGTCTTCACTTTCGGGGTGAGTTGTCTGACTGAATATGTAGCCTTTGAGCTCTTTTATATACTTGACTGAATATTGCACAATAATACTTTACTGAATATTAGAACTGTGATTGATTGATCATACATTATTATGATGTTATTTCACACTAGGGTACATTTCAAACAAAAGCAGACCAAAAAGACTTGTTTACATTAGGGTCATTCGGTTTAAATTTATCAGAACATTTACAGACGTAAAGATATACACTTCTATGAAATGAAAACAGGAAATCATCATATAAAGAACTAAATAAATAAAGGGAAAAATGTATCCAGTAATGGAAAAAAGGCGTGAATTTAGAACTAATGGTGACATATTTATCTATTTTCAGAACTTTACAACAACAACAACAACAATTTCTACAATAATATATAAGTATAATTAAGTCAAGGCATGATAGCATAATCACAATATAGGCTACAGATGTAAATATATTTATGACACAGTAAAATGTCGAAAATGAGTGCTATTCCCCTTTAAGTATGTCAAGGTCAAATTCATACATTTAATAAACCTTACAAATACAAACATTATTGTTTGTATGTAGGCTACCCAGTAGCCTACCCATATGATTAGATGAATGTGCAACATTGTTTCCATCTTCCAAGCATATTCCTGCCAAAATGGAGGTGTGTGTGTGTGTGTGTGTGTGTGTGTGTGTGTGTGTGTGTGTGTGTGTGTGTGTGTGTGTGTGTGTGTGTGTGTGTGTGTGTGTGTGTGTGTGTGTGTGTGTGTGTGTGTGTGTGTGTGTGTGTGTGTGTGTGTGTGTGTGTGTGTGTGTGTGTGTTAAACTTCTGAAGAAATGTGAACTGAACCCCTCCTAATTTGGTTACTCCAGATGGCTGAATGGTTATATAAGGTCACTTGTAATTTCTCACATGCAAATGTATAACTAGCAGTAGCCATATCATCATCGTTGTTGGGAGGGGGGGGGGGGGGGTGGCAATATTGCTTTGCTATTCAGATGTAATTCAGTCAGTATAAGTAGGCCTATTAGAACTGTGATTGATCATGCGTGCGTTGGGAGTGCAGTCTAATTAGCAACTTTGTACAGCCGTGAGACTCTGCCTTTGAAGCGCAAACATTATCCACAAACGACCCCCCCCTCAATGCTGCATAGAGAGTGAGAGAGAGAGACGCTCTACTCCTTACTTACGTGTTTCACCGGATTTTACTGTTAAATAAATAAATAATTAGCCGTGACTGCGCACGTCTGTAGGAACCGATAGTTAGATCCGAAATTGAATTAGGCCTACTGTAATGGGTGCCACGGAAAGTACAGACAACTCACCCCGCAATGTCAGAAAGTGAAGACAACTCACCGGGGTGAGTTGTCTGGACTTTCGGGGTGAGCTGTCCGTACTTTCTCGCCCAACTCGCCCCAGCGGAAAGTACAGACAACTCACCCCGACATGTCAGAAAGTGAAGACAACTCACCGGGGTGAGTTGTCCAGTATTCGGCTTATCCGACGCTATTAGCTCATTGGTAAAAATGTCAGCACTTAATTGGGAAACCAGGTTCAAATCCAGGGTAGAAGAGGAAAGTTACATAGTGCAGCTTTAGTTTAAAGTACCATGTGTTTTCCAAGTATAGGGATGCAAATGATTGATTAAACCAGGAATCAATTAATTGATAAGTGGGGATTTTCTAGCCTGGTTAATAAACCAGACCGAATCAGCCGTTGGCAAAAAAAAGTTGCCTACCAGCGGATTTCGGTCTGGCGAGGCTCAGTAGCACGCCTCTTTCCTACAATCGAGAACAGGTCGGACCAATCGGGACACGGTATGCAATATGGGCGGGCTTTGGTACAGTGACGTTCAATGCTTGAGACTTTTGACTGACAGTAGCTCTGACCAATTGCGTCAAAGAGAAAATGTTTGAACCCGCCCCCCGGGAAATGAAATCCAAGTGGAGCCAGCCCAGACTGATATACCGCGACAGTGTTGTGTGATATTAGTCTGGCTTATTAGCCAGGCTAGGGATTTTCCACTAGTACAAACTGCATTGTTATAGTTAGTTGCATATGAGACAGACAATTGGAGCGCCGTGATTTTTTTCCACACTAAAACATGACGATCAGGTATTATTATTATATAAGAAGGAAGATTTTTTTCAAAAAAGTGTCCAGTATTTGTTAAAATGTAGTTTTTATGACACGCTCACCAGTTCTGTTGTAACTTGTATGTTGTAAAGGTATAAAACGCCCTTTCACAATACATGTATTTTGCCATTGGCATGTGCAGGGTATTGATGTAGAAGTTTTATGCTGTGTAGTGGTGTATATATGTTCTCCCCACGCTGGGCATGACCTAGCTGCTTGAGTGTCTACATGGAAGTACATTTGTGATTGGTCGGAAAAGATAGTTTCCGGGGGAAATACAGACATTAGGTCGTCACCAGGTCGTAAAAGGCTGGGAACAAGGCTATTTTCATGCCAGGATCTGTAGTCGGGGTCCCATAGCCCCGGACGGACATTGTGTGAAAAATGAATATATATGGACTAGTATTTATAAAGATGCCTATTTCTTTCTTTTCAAAATCTTTTTATTTCCGTTTTATAACAGTCACAGGTTCATAGTCACAGGTTCATAGAAAAAAATAAAAATAAAATATCAGATTTAGTATCAGTGACTGAGGTAAACAAACGTAGCCTACTGTATGAATCAAAGAGATCGTGGGCAGACATAATGAAAAGACTTATTGTGCAAAACATGCCCCTTCAAGAAAAAAGAAAAACATTTTAAGATAGCCTATTTATTGTGTCTGTACTCTGTATGTCTCCAGGTGGGGACACTGTTTCCAGCAGAGATGTGGCTTCAAGAAAACAACCAAGAAGCCAGAAGTGAAGAAAGTGGAGGAGCCAGGCCCCTCCCAGACCCAGACACACTCCACCCAGGATCTGATCCACCACAAAGGGACCGCCGTCCCCCCTGTGGCCCCCCGGACCCGTAGCTTCAACACCAGAGGCTTCACTACACTGGTCAAACCACTGGTCTTCACTGTAGGGGTAGGAGGACATATCCAATAGTTTGTGCTCATCTAATTTAGAGCAGTAGTTATGTTGGCTAGACATACTAACACAACACCATCGCTCCCGACATGCGTGGCCAGTTACAACTAACCCGTGGCCGACTTATCACTCACCTGTGGCTCCCAAGTCCCGACATGCGTGGCAGGTTAAAACTAACGGCTTCCTGTGAGGTTAGGTGTGGGTTTTGGGTTAATGCCTGTCGGACTGTTGGTACGTCGAACCAATCGCATGTACCCATATTGGCCGTGGACCCCCATCTGAAAATGTTTTGCGACAGGGACGGCCCCCAGAAGAGAAGATTTGTGTTATAAAAAACACTTTCAAGATTGAAAAAAAAAATAGCAGATGTACAAGCTCGCGGCACGAAGTGACGCGCTGGGAGCTTGTATAGTTCTATACTGTATTTAATGTGTACTGCCCAGCAGCCCTAACTCCAGGTCAGTTTACAGGGTGTTCATTCGGTGCGGCTGCCATCTGGCAGTACGAGTCGCTGAAGTCTCGGGTCCAGAGCTACTTTGACGAGTCCATGACAGACTGGCTGAACAAACGACGGCCGAGCAAGCAAGGAGACCTCCGCAAAGAGGTCAGTGAGACTCCAAACACCATGTCACCCTCGGTTTTTACAATGATATAATGTCGTCCTGTTCCTGGGCTCACTGGCTGTTTATTATGTTTTAGGTCAACCAATGGTGGAATAGTTTGAGTGAAGGCCAGCGGACTGCTACTGGTAGGTCTCTGTCGGTCTGACTGACTTGACTGACTTGACTGACTGTCTGTCTGTCTGTCTGTCTGTCTGTGACGTTATCTGTCCGATGGTCCGTTAGAGGCCTCTTTAGGAGTTGCACCATAGTAATAATTTTGGATGGTGGTATGTGGCCTAATGCCTATCAAACTGGGGTTCTTTGAAATGTAAATTACTTATAGAGTAATGTCTTGCAGAAAACCGCGAGTTGAGAAAACAGGCTTGAAAGGTTCACTTCTGTGGTCTCTAACATTACACCTAGCTACATGTTTAAGCATTTAATTCATATTTACATGTCGATTTCAGCGCTGACACTTATTTAAGACATGCTCTAGTATGTGAAGAGTCTGCCTGTGCTATTAACCCATTTTTGAAAAAAAGAAAAAATAAGTTTTTCTCCTCTGGTGAAAAGCTGGATTTTGCGCGATGGCAGGCTCTCAGTCAAATTTGGTCACAAATGATTAGTTCTAGGTCCGAGAAGTACGAGGACACCACTTAAGCCTAATTTATAATGTCGTAGTTTGACATTGTCGCAATGGCAAAAAATAATGGATCTACATGCTGCCGTCATGTGACGGAACATAAATGAAACTTTAAGTGCTTGTCTAGTGAGACTCTTAACGTATTCTACTGTAATCGATCATCTCAGAATGAAGGCTTTTTGGAGGACACAGTATGGTTCTGGACAATGAGAGAGTTTTTAGATGAAAGGTGGTTCACTGAAAGGTTCTTACTTCTTACAGTATAGTTTTGCATATTTCATTAGTTTTTCATTAAATTAATTAGTTTAGACTGCTTTCAATTTTAGATTAGTTCTACCCAGGTGTGGGTTTGCTAGCTTACTTTTTATTTATATATTTCTTAATTCTTATTTTAGTTTTAGTTTTTGATTATGATATGGTGTATTTGTCAGGGGTGATATTCAAAAACAAACTGGCACAGCCAAAATAAATATTACATAGATTCCATATCTACCCCCCCAAAAACATATTTTCTTTGTGTTTTCTTTTTTGTGTTTTTCTTTTTGTGTTTTTTTTATTAGTATTCTTTTGTAAGTACACAATACGTGTACTTATAAAAGAATAATAATAAAAGAAATATCGATTCAGTATCGTTTAGGTTTTACTGTAACAATAACAACCTCGGTTGACTGTGTTTTAATGTTTGGAATGTGTTTGCTTTGTCTCTCTCTCAGGCATCATAGCAGCCAACATTCTGGTGTCAATCTTTTGGAGAATTCCTTCCCTACAACAAACCATGTTCAGATACTTCACATCCAACCCTGCTTCTAGTCAGTACACACACACACACACACACACACACACACACACACACACACACACACACGCACTAATTTATCATTTACACGTTTTGTTTAATGATCGTGTGTGTGTGTTACAGAGAAGGTGTGCAGTCCCATGGTGCTGTCAGCGTTCAGCCACCACAGTGCGTTCCACCTGGCTGCTAACATGTATGTTCTGTGGAGCTTCTCCAACTCTGCGGTCACCATGCTGGGCAGAGAGCAGTTCATGGCTGTCTACATGTCTGCAGGTACACTTTACAATGTCGCCATTAATACCTGAGACCAGATTCTACAAATGTCTTCTAAATCATGACAGTTTTCTGAAAGACCTGCAGTATGTTTCTCTCAAACTATTTCACGTCAAGGACCCACAAAATGATATGTATTCGGCCGCCGACCCCCATCTGAAAATATGTTGTTCCAGGGACACCCAGAACTGGGTGCACACACCGCCGGGTCATATGACAGACACACACACACACACACCAAGTTTCATTTTGGAGTTGGCTGGTTTCTGCCTGACAGCGGAGATATTTATGTTCCATTCGTTATTTTCTATTGTCATCAGGTGTGATCTCTACGTTTGCCAGCTACATGAGTAAAACAGCGACAGGGAGGTTTGGTCCTTCACTAGGAGCGGTGAGTACACACAATACTACACCTGGTACATACTACACCTGTTACCCTGGACACACACCTGGTACACATACTACACCTGTTACCCTGGATACACACCTGGTACACATACTACACCTGTTACCCTGGACACACACCTGGTACACATACTACACCTGTTACCCTGGACAAACACCTGGTACACATACTACACCTGTTACCCTGGACACACACCTGGTACACATACTACACCTGTTACCCTGGATACACACCTGGTACACATACTACACCTGTTACCCTGGACAAACACCTGGTACACATACTACACCTGTTACCCTGGACAAACACCTGGTACACATACTACACCTGTTACCCTGGACAAACACCTGGTACACATACTACACCTGTTACCCTGGACACACACCTGGTACACATACTACACCTGTTACCCTGGACACACACCTGGTACACATACTACACCTGTTACCCTGGACACACACCTGGTACACATACTACACCTGTTACCCTGGATACACACCTGGTACATACTACACCTGTTACCCTGGACACACACCTGGTACACATACTACACCTGTTACCCTGGACACACACCTGGTACACATACTTGGTGCACACTGGATACACAGCTGGTACTTAACACGTGCGTGTGTGTGTGTGTGTGTGTGTGTGTGCGTGTGTGGCTGTGTGCGTGTGTGCGTGCAGTCAGGAGCCATCATGACCATCCTGGCTGCTGTTTGTACCAAGATGCCAGAATCCAAACTGGCTCTGATCTTCCTACCTGACTTCACCTTCTCTGCTGGAAACGTTAGTACTCTGTCTGACTGCAATTTGCCACTGGGCCTAGACAAGTCTTCTAGCGTGCCAAAAGAACCCCCCACACAAAACACTGTTTTTCTGTAAATATACTTATAGCTCCTATATGATTTCTTGTATAGTATTGTCTTGATATGTCTTGAATTGAATACACAGGACCACAGTGGAAACAAGTGCTCAGGGCTTTGTGTGTGTGTGTGTGTGTGTGTGTGTGTGTGTGTGTGTGTGTGTGTGTGTGTGTGTGTGTGTGTGTGTGTGTGTGTGTGTGTGTGTGTGTGTGTGTGTGTGTGTGTGTGTGTGTGTGTGTGTGTGTGTGTGTGTGTGTGTGTGTGTGTGTGTGTGTGTGTGTGTGTGTGTGTGTGTGTGTGTGTGTGTGTGTGTGTGTGTGTGTGTGTGTGTCCTCCCCTCCTCCAGGCTCTGAAGGTCATGATGGCCGTTGATACAGTAGGGGTGGTGTTGGGCTGGAGGTTCTTTGATCACGCTGCTCATCTAGGAGGAGCGCTGTTTGGCATGTAAGAAACACGTTTGTATTATTATTCTTGTGAGGACACCAACATTTTCGGATGACAATTTTATGACTGGCATTTTGTACAAACTATTTGCTATTTTTAAGTCGAACCCTAAAGCTGAAAAAATACAAGCTCACACTATGTCGACACTTTGAGAAATTTCAAATTTTAGATCAGCTTTTTTGTGCCCGTCACTGACGCGTGATTTCTTTCTACGTACGCTTTAAGACATAGACCCGCCCTTGGTGACGCCCCATGCGGCCCGCCTGCCCTCTTATTGGCTAGCTTAGCGATAATAATATTAAAACCTTAGCGATAATATTAAAACGCCAACATTTATCTGTCGCCGTCCCCGATAAAAGGTAAGCCTTGTAACTGTAATTGTCTCGTGAACACTTCTTTTTGTTGTAGTTTGCACAGAACGAAAAGCGATTTAGCGATAATAAATTATTAATAATATTAAAACGCCAACATTTATCTGTCGCCGCATGACATAATCATAATCATGACATGATTCATGACGGTGAACTATGGCTTACGTTTACGTCCTGTGTGCATGTGTAGGCAAAAGTGTGTGTTTATGTAAGTGTGCTCATGATATGATTTTCTGTAGTGTGTGTGTTGCTGCAGAAGCTTTGATTGCACTGCTTTTCTTGAGATGGGCGGGTCTATGTCTTAAAGCGTCACTGACACACAACTATGTATACTGTAAGGGAGACATAGCCCTAATCCCAACCCTAATAGAGCGTCGCAGTCCCGCCCCCTACCATGGCCCAGGAAATGATTCTCCGTTCATTTTCCTCATAGACATTTCAGAAAGTATTTATTTAAAGACGTTTACGCCGCGGACAAAGCCAACTCGAGTCGTGACAAATCGACAACAAACACAATTTTTTGGGCCGAACAAATAATTAGAAAGAAGAAAAAAAAAGGTTACAACACTTTTTTTGTTGTTTTTCTTCTTTGTAATTATTTGTTTGGTCCAAAATATTGTTTGTGTTGTCATGAGTTGTCACGACTCGAGTTGGCTTTGTCCGCGGCGTAACCATCTTTAAATAAATACTTTTTGAAATGTCTATGGGAAAAATGCATTGGGATTCATTTCCTGGGCCATGGTAGGGGGCGGGACTGCGACGCTCTATTGCCTAACCCTAAACATCTTTTTGTTAACAACCACTTCTCTTGTGAAAACCAGGAAAAGTGTCCTCACACTGTCTATTTCTCAAATTCTACTAATACTTTTGGACTAGACATTTGGCCCTCATGAGTATTATAGCAAATGAATACAGACACACACACGCACGCATTCACAGAAGACATTCTAGGTGACGTGTATTTAATGTGTGTCTGTGTGTCTCTCTAGTTGGTACATTATGTACGGTCATGAGTTGATCTGGAAGAACCGGGAGCCGTTCGTCAAGCTCTGGCATGACCTGCGGACACGAGGGTCAGGGGGCCGGGACAAGTGAGGACCACCCATCTAGAGACATTTGACCTCCGGCTCTACCAGCACTGATACCGTACTTGACGAGGAAAGGACCAAGAAGGAGAGTGATGTCATCAAAAGGTGACATGTCCTTAGCTACAGTGGTGTCAAGGGAAGACCAGTACTTGGCTATGATGTCATCAAAAGGTGACCCGTTCTTGGAGGGATGTTATGACTCAGCGTATTTATAAATTAGTGTTTTTCTTTTGTTTCTTTTTATCTGGAGCCACACCATGAAGGATTGATAACGTGGACAGCAGGGTGTTTAACCTCAGAGCATACATATATCAAAGTATAGGAATGATTTGTCTGCACACAAGCTTCAGGTCTGGCTTCACACATACAGTACAGTCACATTCACACATTACTTTAAAGGAAAGAATTGGCAGATGTTGAACCTAAATCAATAACCTTGTTCTGATGTGAGATCATAGATTATATAGGATGGGAAATGATGTCCTATATGTCTAACCTGTGTCCGTCTGTGACGTCAAACACATGGTTTCCTATTCCCAATAACACCAGATGCATTTCACAGGAGAAGGAGGCATGAGGGTATATTTTCCCACACTATAATACAGGCTTGTTATTCTCTTCACATTATGAACAGGATTCGGGGGGGAAAGAAATCTGAAGATTCCCCTTAATTCGGAGACTGCACAAATGGAACCAAATGGACCTTTTAAGCCTGGGTTACCTAGCCTGGCTAATAAGCCAGACCGAATTGAGTCTACGGGTGGTTACCCATCTCTGCATCAGAGTCAATGCATCTGAAACACGTGCCGATGCATCCATTTCCCATGTTGTCTTTTGCAGTGCTGGTGTTTTCTGGTGTGTAGTTTGACTCAAAGTTGGGAGTTCTTGACTCGCAAAAGCTACAGTAACGGGTGAAATGGCTGCCAGTGGGGTCAACACGCGGCGATTCTGTACTGAACCCGATGCTTGGAACGCATCAGACTTGACACGCCTCAGTGCCTCTACAACGCACCGCAACGGGAGGCTCCACTCTTTTCTCCTTCCTATTAGAGGTGAACAGGGAAGCATCTAACGCAGATGTTGGACCAGAGCTTAGCGGATTCATTTGAATTAAATGAAGGAATGTAGGGGACAGGACAGATTACATCCACGTTTGGATTCCATTTGTACTAGTTTCATTAGTTCAATTTATACTGAGGGTTTTACTGTGTGGTTTACTAGGAGGGATCCCAAATAATATCGGGTAGAAGCAGAGAAAAGTAAAAAAAAGAAAAGAAAATTGCAACCTGCAAATTTCACTGTAAAGCTGCAGACTGTGTTAATGAGCAAGTAGTCTCGAGACAAACTGGTGAGGGCGCTGTTTCTCCTTTATTTGCTGATGGGTTCTCGAAATGATGAGCAAGTAACCTGGGACTGAATCAGGGTCTTCTGTGTGGGCTGAGGATTTATTGCACTTATGAGGGTGAATCACTTGTCAACCAGTAGGTGTCCTACTTGACCACAGAATGTAAATGTCTCAATTGATGATATGCACATCAATGCTGCCATCTTGCCCACAAGGTACTACCTACCGAAAAGTACGTATTTTCTATCAATTACACACCCCATGAAGAGTTTTCGTCACATTGCTAAGGCAGTCCAACGTGCTTCAGCCAGTTGTGGATAGAAGTGCTCGGTCATATATGCATCATATAATGCACACCGGAAGCAAGCAACATATACTTATATGTATTTGACATGTAAATGTTCAGCCCAATTTCTTTCTTTCTTTTTTGAAGCATAATGAAATCGTATTTCTCCAGAGCGGAGAAGTTTGTCTTTGTTATGCATTGATTTTCTTACGTTTGTCATCATCACTTTCAACATGTTTTCCAAATTATTTTCAGCTGAAAGATGGGAGCTGTTTGTAAAGTTTAATATAGAGCTAATGTAAAGTATGTTTCTTATTTGAACCAAATAAAAGCCTAATGTAAAGCCACTGCTCTACTGACTCATACTATGTATAATACATGGATATCACTGGTTCTCAATGTGGAGTCTTTGAGGGGATTCTAGTACAATACAACCACAAAATAATGCAAACCAGGTCGCCCCAGGAACAGCTGGAGAAGGAGCATCGAGACAGAAATGGCAGAGAGTGGGCTCAACTGGGGAGATCTCGAAAGAACGGCTAAAAGCCGAGTGAAATGGAGGACATTTGTCAACGGCACCTATGCACCCTAGAGGAGCAAAGGGCTTAAGTCAAAGTAGTACAACCACAGCCTTCTACTGTTGGTCACTGGGAGCTGACCAGTACAACCACAGCCTTCTACTGTTGGTCACTGGGAGCTGACCAGTACAACCACAGTCTTCTACTGTTGGTCACTGGGAGCTGACCAGTACAACCACAGTCTTCTACTGTTGGTCACTGGGAGCTGACCAGTACAACCACAGCCTTCTACTGTTGGTCACTGGGAGCTGACCAGTACAACCACAGTCTACTACTGTTGGTCACTGGGAGCTGACCAGTACAACCACAGCCTTCTACTGTTGGTCACTGGGAGCTGACCAGTACAACCACAGTCTTCTACTGTTGGTCACTGGGAGCTGACCAGTACAACCACAGTCTTCTACTGTTGGGAGCTTAGCAGCAGTATAGTCCCGGGTTAGACTCTGGGGTAGGACAAATGGTTGAGAACTATACTGTACTAGGAGATGGGGAGCCATTGAATATTGTTTTCTGTGCACAGAAGATAGCCCAGGGAATGAAGTAAGGGAGAATGTTGTGTTTTGACCGATCATAGTAAGCCCTGCCCCTGAGCTTGCAGCGGAGGAGGACTTGGTAGTGAACAGACGCAGAATAACATAGACGATGACCAGAGCAGTGTAATCAATGTAGAGTGTCACCATCTGCACCCAGGAACTGAAGAACCTTCTCATCCAAATCAATGCGGTTCCTCCTTGGCCAATTGAATCGAAGTGTTATTGCTGACGGTCAAATGGTGCTCAGCTACTACCCTGGGTAAATAAAGGAGGAAAAATCACACCCGTGTGAAGTGAGGGGCGCTAATATATTAAAGTCTAACTCATGTTGATATGGTGATGTAAAACAAACGGTGCCAACACAAACATTAAATTCTCTTTATTGTTTAAACAATATATTTATTGTTAATGGCATTTAATGTTTGTGTTAGAAACAGAATGATGTCAGATTTCTATGTTTCTCAATTCAATTAAATTCAAAGGAGCTTTATTGGTATGAGAACGTACGTTTACTGTACATTGCCAAAGCAGAAGTGGAACAAGACAATCAAAATAGAACAATGTATTTACAAATAAATATTGGATATGTCTCTGTGTCCCTTTATTCCTATATATGGAGATCTGTGTCATCCATGCCCAAATATGGAGTGTTGGGATGTCAGAACAGGCCAGCTTATGGAGTTCTCCGTCAGGCATGCCCAAATATGGAGTGTTGTGAGGTCAGGGCCAGCTCCATATATGGACCCAGGCAGAGGCCTTTTTGGAGCGGTTCTGGACAACCGTTTGTCCGACCGACTCGACACCGGGCACTGGGTATGTGACGTATGTGTCGATTATGAAGTCGTTGGGGCGAACGGTTCTCGAGTTACGTGGATTACAGACACAGACGTACGTACAGAGACTTGGTGCATTTATAGATAGATGTGTCTGAGCATAGTGAGCAAATCGTCTTTGTGCTAACACAAACATGAAATGCCATTGACAATGAAAGGGGAATTTACATATGTGTCTGAGCAAATCGGCTAATCGCCTATGTATATAATTCTCGTTAATATTATTTGCGTCGGTATAACATGACCGAGAAGTGGAATTGTGTAATGCCTTATTATCTCAGTGACGTGAAAGAACTAGGGCAGTTGATAAATGAATTCATGAGGAAGTATATTAATTTTTTTTATTGGATGATAAGAGCGCCCCTCACTTCACACAGGTGTGATTTTTTTTCTTTCTTTTTTTTATTTTTAACAAAACGCCTGCGGTCCCCGAGGCTATCATGTGTAGAACCTGTGATGTCATTTCTGCATGACATCACTATGACATATGACTCCATATTTAAGCAAGAAATTGTATAAATTCACACATCTACTGCCCCTCAAGTTCTCTCATTGATCTGGAATGCGGGTGAGATACGGACACATCCACCTCATTGGTTGTGGCTCTCCCCAAGGGTGATGGATAGTGCCAATGACATACACATTGCCATGCCGGACGATCGTACCACCAACGACACAGCCGTGGAGCTGGCCAAACAGCCGTCTGGCTCCACTGTGAGCTTTCACAACATCCAGTACAAAGTGGTGCTTAAGTCCGGCTTCCTCTGCAAGAAGACCACAACCAGGAAAGTACTGGTGGACCTCAATGGAATCATGAGACCTGGTCTGCACGCAATTCTCGGACCGACAGGGAGTGGAAAGTCCTCTTTCCTGGATATTCTTGCGGCAAGGAAGGACCCGGCAGGTCTCTCCGGGGAGGTTCTCGTAGACGGAGCTCCACAGGCGGAGCTCAACTTCAAGTGTCTCTCGGGCTACGTGGTTCAAGACGATGTGGTGATGGGCACACTGACGGTACGGGAGAACCTCAGTTTCTCCGCGGCGCTGCGCCTCCCGAGCTCGGTGCCTCAGGGGGAGAAGGAGGCTCGTGTGAATCACCTGATCAGAGAGCTGGGACTCACCAAGGTGGCCGACTCCAAGGTGGGCACACCGCTGATCCGGGGGATCTCGGGCGGGGAGAGGAAGAGGACTAGCATTGGCATGGAGCTCATCACTGACCCCTCTGTTCTCTTTCTGGACGAACCCACCACAGGCCTGGACGCCAGCACTGCCAACTCTGTCCTGTTACTGCTGAAAAAGATAGCTAGTCATGGACACACCATCATCATGACCATCCACCAACCACGCTATTCCATCTACAGACTTTTCGACAGCCTGACCTTGCTGGTTAGTGGCCAAATGGTCTACCATGGGCCTGCACTAAATGCTCTGGACTACTTCACCAATATCGGCTATGCCTGTGAACCTCACAACAACCCAGCAGACTTCTTTCTAGATGTCATCAATGGAGACTCTACTGGCACCGCTATCTCCAAGACGCAGGGCTCTGAAGAACTGTGCTTAGTTAAGGAGTCGAGCAGCCCCGCACAGAACATTGAAGAGTGCCTGGTGGAGCAGTACAGGAACAGTTGCTACTTTAGGGATACGCAGGCCGAGCTGGAGCGCATCAGCCAGTGTAAACAGTCCATCAACCCAACAATGTCCCGC
Organism: Electrona antarctica; assembly: GCF_951216825.1. Taxonomy (NCBI): domain Eukaryota; kingdom Metazoa; phylum Chordata; class Actinopteri; order Myctophiformes; family Myctophidae; genus Electrona; species Electrona antarctica. Next base: position 14,768,683 of record NC_136792.1, on the reverse strand, counting down.
ATCGTCCCCTACACCACCTCCTTCTTTCACCAGCTCCACTGGGTGCTCAAGAGAACCATAAAGGATCTTGTGCGGAATCCACAGGTCGCAGTGGCCCAGCTTGTAATGAACATTTTCCTGGCTCTCGTTGTGGGTGCTATTTTCTTCAACGTCAAAGATGACCAGAGTGGGATCCAGAACAGGATGGGAGTCCTCTTCTTCATCTCCACCTTCCAGTGTTTCAACACTGTGACGGCAGCTGAACTCTTTATCACTGGGCGGAAGCTCTTCGTGCATGAATACATCAGTGGCTACTACAGAGTGTCTGTTTATTTCCTGTCTAGGATCCTGGCTGACGTCATCACTTTGCGCACCTTCCCCACCATCATCTTCTGTTGCATCGTCTACTATATGATTGGTCTGAAAGCCACAGCTTCTGCCTTTATCATCTTCACACTGACAGTGATGGGGGTGGGGTACACTGCCGCAGCCATGACCATGGCCATGTCAGCAGACCTGAGCGTGGTCACACTAGCAAACATTTTGATTATGATCACCTTCGCCTTCATGATGATCTTTTCTGGTCTGCTGGTGCACCTCCCCAGTGTCAAGCCGTGGCTGGCCTGGGCAAAGTACATCAGTATTCCTCGCTATGGTCTGGCTGCCCTCAAGATCAACGAGTTTGTGGGTTTGAAGTTCTGTGAGGACCTTGTGATGCCCAACGCCACCATGTCGCCTGACTCCACCAACAGCAGTGTGAGCCTAGCTGGCCTAATATGCACAGGGGAACAGTACCTGGACTATCTAGGAGTTGAATACACCACATGGGATCTGTTGGCGAATTATATGGCTCTGATTGTCATGGCTGGCATCTTCCTCATGATTGCCTACCTGAAATTACGTTTCATCAAGAAGTTTACGTAAGGTGGCTCCCTCTGGTACAGATTTTTCTCTTCAATGAGAAAGCAAAGGTCAGAAACAATGAATATTGTATACAAATAGATATTCTGCCACTTGAGTGTTCTCTTCCCACCCATCTGGCCCGCTTAACACATCAGCTGCCGTGTTCTTTTTGAGAGGCGCTAGCCCCTCCTAACCTGACTCCGCCAGATGGGGCAGCAGAGAGTACACTGGGTTGGCCTGGCCAATCAGCAGCAGCTATCCCGCCTCTAGCTGCTGCTGATTGGCCAGGCCGTTTTGTGGCCGGGTATCAAGTCTGCCTGAGAGTTCCCAGATGGGAGCAGGAGGGGGGAACCCAGTGTACTCTCTGCTGCCCCATCTGGCGGAGTCAGGTTAAGCCCCTCCTCCTATGCACAGCTTTGTGTGTCTGTGTACCACAGAATGTGATGATTTGATTGGCTGAGCACGGAGTGTGATTTTTGATGATCTATGATGATAAGAGCGCCACTCACTTCACAGTGGGGTGAAGTGATTTTTTAAATATAGGACTCAGAAGTGGTCACTTTTTTGATGAAATCAGATAACACCGGATATCACTCTGTAAAACATTGTAAGCTTGTAGATCTTTGTGTGACACCCACCCACGCACACAAAGGCTTTACAAGAACTACACACGGTGCCTTTTTTGCCAATTCTATACCAAACTTGCTCACCTGGCATTGTGGACTAATATAGTCCTCCTGAGGCATTGCGCTGTATGAATTACAGTAGAAGATAGACATGACTTCAAGATTTTTAATGATAACTTTGTTATCCATTCCATAGAATCATGCCAACTGTACCTTCATTGAGAAGGTGATATATTAACATGTATGCATTGTCCTTAATAAACGCTGTCCCTTCCAAATGTCTATGTATTTGATGTATTACCTTGTGTTGTTCTTGCTTATATGCTGCTCTGGATTATGAGTAGGCCTACCTGCTAAATGACCACTGGGAAGCTCACTACCTGGACTATATGACATCCATCAGATTTTTGGTTTTCTGTGACCTGTGACAAAAGTGCATTTGTGAGCTCTGAGCTGGTAGAGACATCCAGTGTTTTTTGGAGTGATGTTTTACATATGTTTTTGAGGGGCGCTAGCCCCTCAGGCTCATATGTCCAGCTTTGAGGGTTTGTGCACACACAAACGTTTAACACAAACATGAGCGCCCCTCACTTCACAGTGTGATCTTTATAGCCCTGTCCGACGGTAGCATGTGGACTTTGACCGTCTTTGTATCTGATGTGTGCTGGTTGACCATTAACCAGCTGTAAAAACCACCAGCAGCACTTTATTGTTCCGTAACAGGAAACATACTTGAGCTCTCTGAACTCATCAACAAAGATCTGAGTTTCATTTGTGGGATGAACATTTAGAACACTCTTAACCACATGACTCCTGGCGTCCCTATTAAGACTTTCTGAGGCGAACATTTGGCAAAAATAACAGATCTACAATCTGCTGTGAGCTTAATAGACTAGACGATATTTGGTGTACAGGGGGAACAGAATTGGGTGAGGCCTTGGGGGAGCCCTGCAGGGGACTCCAGTAAATGAAGATAGTTAGATAGATAGTAGTTACATAAATGTCACGGTTGAAGACTAAAGTGTATCAATCAAAATGATGAGCCATCATCAATGAATCTCATCAGTCTACTCCAATTTCTATCTACAAGTTTCCAAACATTTTAACAACACAAATCCTTTATGGGGATACCTGGCGCAAAATATAATTTTCTGGCTAAATACACTTAGGCTACATATTAATTTGGGGGTTCCTAGAGGATAAGGTTTGAAGAGCACTGAGTCAGAGAAAGCATTTCCTGCTGTTTGCCTGTATAGGACAGTATTGACTGTAGAACAGTGATACTGATCGACTGCTTGGAAACAAACATCTCTCTGTAGTTGGAGTGTAAAGTCCAGTAACTGTTCACTGTCCCACACACCAGGACACATTCTATTTCATCCTCTTTCAATGTTTTTTATTTGATTTTCTCAATTGACATACATTACATTACAAGGACATACATAAAACAGAAAAAAAAACAAAAAACAAAACAAAAGACAGAATCAACAACATGCCAGCAAATAATAATACAGAAATAAAATAGCAGTCAGGTATACTCCCATCATACAGTTGAGCTCATACTTGTTTAACTTATTCTCATACAGTTACACCCATACATATTTTCCATTCCTCTTTTAAAAATCTTGCAATAGGTGACCAATCTCTAACAAAGTCAGTAAGATTGCCTCTTAGTACATATGATAACCTCTCCATTGGAAGTATCGACATGAGTTTTTCGTACCATAATTTTATGTCAGGGGGATCCTCATCTAACCATTTTTGTAGAATTGTAAGCCGAGCGACATATAGGGCTATTCGTAAAATGTATCTATACCTTAAGTCATAATCAAAGTCTAAGCCCAGTACCAAGTTCACTGGGTTTAACTGTATCCTAATCTCAAACACTTTTAATATCTCCCTTTGAACACTTAACCAAAATGTTTTAATTTTACGGCATGACCACATCAAATGGCTATATGTACCAGCATTATTTTTACATTTAAAGCACTGCCCAGAACATGTTGGATCATATTTACTGCGTATAGCTGGAGTTACATGTAACCTGTGAATGATCTTGTACTGTGTCTCATGAGTTCTGTTAGAGCTTGTAATTTGTTTTGCATTTAACAAGATTATTTTCCACTTATCAATTTGGAACCCAAAATCCTCTGCCCAGAATGTTTTACTACTTATATTTGGGGTTTTAATGAACATTTGAGAGTATATATAGCTTATCACCGTCTTCTTTAAGGAAGAGGCTTTCATTAATATTTGTTCCAAATTGTTTTCCCTCGTCTCTCTTTTGTAAAATGGTACAGATTGGATATAACTCCTAAATTGTAGATACCTGACGAATTGTACTTGAGGCAAATTAAATTCATTCCTAATTTGGGCAAAGGATTTTAAGGTTCCACCCAGAAAGAGATCTTGTATTTTTAAAATACCAGCCTCTTTCCAGGCTCTGAACCCAACATCTGAACATGATTGAGCAAAGTCAGGATTACAAAAAACAGGAGCAAGAACTGAATATGTGTTAGTAATACCAAAATGTTTACGTATTTGATTCCAAGATTTCAAGGTAATTCTCACAATAAAGTTTTCTCTTATCCCTTGGAGTGAAATGGCTCCGTTTATAAATGGCAACTCAGAAAGAGCGGACAAACATCCAACACCCTCCAAATCAAGAAAAGCTGAATTTGTATCATTTTTTACCCACTCTGCTATCTATTTCAATCACCACATATTGTCCAGACAGAGGTGTCATTTCACATTAGACCAAAGAGTTGGCATTGAAATACTACTTAACAGTGGTGGAAAGTAACTAAGCACATTTACTTAAAGTACCATACTTAAGTACAATTCTGAGGTATGCTATTTGTACTTTACATGAATACTTACAATTTCCACTACGTTTACTTTTACTCCACTACAGGTTGAAAAGTATCTTGCCACTAAAAACAAATTGTATCATGGTTAAAAGATAATAACAAGTTGACAAATTAATTCATGAAGACGTATATTCATTTTTGTATTGGATGATGTACGACGACAAGAGCGCCCCTCACTCCTCTTGATTTTACTATTTGAAGATCTGGATCCATGCGGATCCAGTCCGGGTTTTCTTCCTAATAAAAATGGCAAAATCACATATATGATATGTATCGTTTGTGTGTGTATCTAATTGTCTGTCTGTCTGTCTGTCTGTCCGTCCATCCATCCGACTGTCTGTAGACATTGTGCACCAGATCTTTCCTTCCCCACACATACTGTACATTTTAAATGTATCACTTTAATACATCTCTGTATACATTTCTTCTTTAAACTGAATTTCCAGCTTCCATTCCTACCAGTGAGCACTGTCTTACATGTGCGGTGGTCAGGTGACACAGCACAACAAGTATAGTGATGCGTAACAGGTGTGACACAAGGTGGTATGATTCTAACTGAAGTGTGACATCATCCTCCTCAGTTTCACCACAGCTTCCTGGACGTTCCTTCCTCCTAACATCCGATAATGAACAGTTTTTATGACTTTATGTTGTATCCATGCTGCCAGTATAGGCCACAGAATACCAGTACTATTTTGTCATGTGTTTTATACTTTGTGAAATAACTTTAAGTCATGGACGACTGACGTCATTGATTACTGACCTAAAAAATAGGCTAAAATAGGTGAACAATCAAAGTAGAATTGACGTTTTCATCTGCCGGCATCACCCGCTGTTACTGCTTTTATAACACGCTGAAATTCCTTTTCAACCCTGAACATTTTGACATGACAGATCTCACAGTGGCTCTCTGTATGTCAGAGAGTTTTCTCATTCCCCAGAGTTCGTTGACCCCCCGAATACCCCCCTCACAGAGTCAGTTTCACAGGATCCAACAGAGACACACATCCCCAATTCGGAAACCCAGTTCAGAGGAACGTAAAAACAAAAAACTAGGCGATAAGGAGGAGAACACATTACAAAACACAAATTGCAGAAATTCAGCTTCAAAGATCCAGGCCGGTCCAGGAACGTTTGGTAAGATCTGCTATATGTTCACTGCTCCTAAAAAATGATCATTCATCTGAGTAAATAAATATATTATATTCTGTGATTTAACACTTTCACCTTGGCATACCTATAATGTGCATTTCCTCCCCAAAAGTGTTGAATATTTCTGAAACAAAAAAAGATAATTCAAAGAACAGCGAAAATAGTAGATCTGCAAGCTCACCTCATGTCACATGAAATTATAGATCTGCCATTTTTGTTAGTTGTCGGACAACAAAGTAGGGCTCGAGTGCTTACATGTAATATTCCTTATCGTGTTTGAACCGCTCATAGAATTAACTCCCTATGCCTTATGATCTAGTGTCCAAGATCTGAAATTGTGTTTTTGGAAAATAAATCTTTAATCTTTACTTTAGTTTGAGTGCATGCAGTGACAGTGTTCAGTCTCCACAGGAACAAGAACAGACCACAACTCATTTACAATGAGTTGTAAATGAGTTTTTACTCATTTACAATTTCCTCACAGTTTTTACAATTTCCTCACAGCCCAAAACAAACAAATGTAAAATTTTGAACAATTTCTCTTGGGAATGAGGGGATATTGCAGCTTACACTTACTCACTTACTTACTTACTTACTTAAACATTTCTGAAACAAGGTGTTTTATGGGGTGGAGTTGTTAGCCCCATGCCCAACGCCCAACCTCGAGTTCCAGGTGCTGCGTTTCGTCGAGACCTGAACCTGCCAGGTAGGGGTATGACCCCTGCCGCTATAGCCCTCAGAGTCACGGAGGCACACAAGCCTGCCCACCACGACATGGTAGCAACACGCGGGAAGGGACATTGCAGCAGAAGGGTGTTTGTTTGTTTGTTTTTTAAATTGAAGGAACCTGTCCTTTTTAATGTAGTGCAATTAGTTTGAGCACCTTAAAGCAGCACTATATGTAACTTTCCTTTTCCACCCCTGATTTGAACCCAGTTTCCTGTGCAAGTGCTCACATTTTTACCATTGAGCTAAGCCTGCCTGCATGCTCAGGGATCATCAGATCAAAATACGTGTCAGATCCTGTATCTATTGATAATTAAAAAAATCACACCCGTGTGAACTGAGTGGTGTAAGGTATTATATAGCCTGATCAGTTGTGTTCTGACGTAATGTCTGACGTAATGAAATCAGCATCAACCAATCAGCATGCATGCTCATTTTTTTTGCACAGACAGACAGACAGACAGACAGACAGACAAACAAAGCCAGTTGTAGGAGTGGTTTACACCACTCAAAAAACGTTATAGTGCTGCTTTGCTTGAGTATTTACAATTTCCAATACATCTCAGAGGCAAATATTGATACTTTTACAAGTAGAAAAGTACAAAATGTGAGTATTTTTCCACCACTGGTCTTCCTGTTCTCCTAGGTCAAAGCCCAATCCGGTAGCAGCAGCAGCCACCAGCATGTCTTTGGCCATCCAGGTTGTGGGTCTGGTTCTGGGCGTGCTGTCCTGGTGCCTCCAGTCCAGCTGCACCAGCTCTCAGATGTGGAAGGTCCGGAGCCACGCAGAGTCAGTGACCACCAGCCAGTGGCAGTTCGAGGGGCTGTGGATGAGCTGCGTCGCCACCTCCATGGGCGCCATTCAGTGCAGCAAATACAAGACCATCCTGGGACTACCAGGTGAGATACTAATTGCCAAACAGTGCGTGCCATGATGTAGATGTGTTTACCACTACATGGCTGGGAATAAAATCAATTTGGGAGGGGTGTCAAATCATGCGACTATTCCCACCTTAGATGAATTAGATAATGTATAGTAATTATTGATCACGTGAGAGAGGTGTCTCATTCTAATTCTTCTGCCTACACCTAGTATAGGGCGAATAGGGGGAGGGGATCAACGTTACGTGATTGTTTGTTTGACCCTGCAAACACTCGGTTGTGTGTCTCAAAGAATATGATCATTGGCAGAATTGCGGAAAGTTCAGAATATTTATCGGACGTGTTTAAAAATAATTCACAGCATTGGTGGTTGTTGCAATTACGTGCACTGCAATACTTCACCATATGTTGCGCTATGACGAAAAAAATTATAAAACAATATAGCTGCAAGCATTGATAAGACTCACACCAGTGTGTACTGAGCAGTGCAGGCTGCTCAACAACACTGCTGGCTGGATGCAGTTATATATAGTGCTCAGTGTGCATGGCCCTTTTAGGCTGCTCAATAATGCCACTTTAGGTCACCCAGCGGTATTGCAGCTGTTCGTACCCCAAACAGACCCCAAACAGACCCGCTTATGCATATAGTCTTTTTCTTATTGCTGAATTCCTTGGCCCCTCTTATCGCTGCTTGCAGCTATATTTCTTTACAAATTTCTTCACATACAAAGTGACAGATGTGTTCCGCATGAGTCAAGACACATGTGTAAACAAGTTCCATGGCTTTTGGCCAGGCATGAGTTATGCCTGTTCAAAGTACAAACTTCTCTTCAACTGGGATTTCAGTTATTGGTCTATAGATTGTATGTAGAACGTTTCACGCAAATTGCTAAAAACATACAGGCAGACCCTGGTCAAATCTGATCAAAGTGACAGATGTGTTCCCCATGAGTCAAAGCATTATGTGGAAACAAGTGCAATGGGCTTTGGCTGAACGAGGCGTGAGTTATGCCTGTTCAAAGGTTTCATTTTCATAGATTGCTATAGAGCCCCCCCTTTGGCCAATTGGAGTAAGACTGGTTTCAGCGCTATTTGGCATGACCCTCTACGGTACTGTAAAGTTTCATAAACATGTGACTTTGCATGTATTAGGGGCAGAAGAAGAATTTTCATAAATCTTCAATTTTCATTGGCTCATAAAACCTTCATTTCTTCACTTAAAAAAATTTACTCCTGATTTTTTGTCAATATATATCCATGTAGAACCTTTTGTGCGTTTTTATTAAAGATCCCGGGAGGAGATCGATTTGAACTGTTTTTCATATAATTCTAAATGGTGTGACACTGCAGTACAGCCTACTCGACATAGGCACAGGGGAGGGAGGGTGATCACTGCTGACACCCTGGCTGAAGTGCGAGAGAGAGGATTTTTATTTTAAAAGTTAATATATATTTATAGTCAATTGTATTAAGTCCCCTCACATCTGTATGCAAATTACATCATGCACATTGTTCTACATTCATTCAAACTCTGAACTCTGATTTGGGACGGAGTCTAGGAGATATATAGGTGGGAGTCTAATGGTCATTACAATGTCCTGATGGGGAAAGAAAATTATTTCAAAGGAGGAAGAAATCAAAATAAGGTTGTTATATACACTATATGAGAATCTAAATCTGTTGGAAATATTTCATTTTGATGTGGTGTCATAATTAAATTGAATGTTGATATATGCCACACTGACTATCAAGAAGATGGCAACATGGCACTTCATGACCATTGCTGTAGTATGATCAAGTAGGGCATTCATTTACAAAAAGTTAAAATATGGAGATATTAGAGGTCTCTGCCTCTTGTTGTCCGTTACGTTCCACCACTGCCATCTGACAGACACACCTGTGCAAATCGACATTGTTAGACAACGGTTTATGTTTTGTGTGACATCTCGGCTCTCAGTCACCTATAAGGTCCCGGAAGGGTCCTCGAAGGCTGCCTACTCTTCCTCCAAGGACAGTGACATGTTGGGTGGTAAACCAGCCAGATATATCTAAAATTATAAACAGAGCAAAACCAGCGAAACACACAGTTTATCCACGGCCATTATTGAGACATTATACTGTAATTAATCATATATCCCGTTCAGTAGCTAGAACAAGGGAACTCGTCGTGGAAGATGTCGGTGGTGGGAATCGACCTGGGCTACCAGCGCTCCTACGTGGCCATAGCGCGTTCTGGAGGGATCGAGACGGTCATCAATGACGTCAGCGAGCGCAGCACGCCTTCCTTCGTAGCCTTCGGACTACGCAACCGCACCATCGGGGTGTCCGCCAAGAGCCAGATCTCCTCGGGCAGCAACTGCAGGAACACGGCGCAGGGCTTCAAGCAGCTGCACGGCCGGCCGTTCTCTGACCCCCACGTCCAGCGGGCCAAGTCGGGCCTGGCTTACGAGCTGGTGCAGATGCCCTCGGGCTCCACCGGCCTCAAGGTGGCGTACATGGGCAAGGACACAGTGTTCAGCGTGGAGCAGGTCAGCGGCATGCTGCTGTCCAAGCTGAAGGAGACGGCAGAGAGCGCGCTTGGCAAGCCCGTGGCCGACTGCGTCATCTCCGTGCCGGGATACTTCACCGACGCAGAGAGGCGCTCCGTCATGGACGCGGCTCAGATCGCAGGCCTCAACTGCCTGAGGCTCATGAACGAGACGACCGCAGTGGCCCTGGTGTACGGCTTCTACAAGCAGGACCTCCCGAAAGCCGAGGAGAAGCCCCGCACGGTGGTGTTCGTGGACCTGGGGCACTCGGGCTACCAGGTGTCGGCATGCGCCTTCAACGCTGGGAGGCTCCGGATCCTCGCCTCGGCCTTCGACTCGGAGCTCGGCGGGAAGGCCTTCGACGACGTCATGGTGAGCCACTTCTGCCAGGAGTTCGGTAACAGGTACAAGCTGGATGTGCGGTCAAACCCGCGGGCACTGGCACGCCTTACCCAGGAGTGTGAGAAGCTGAAGCACCAGATGAGCGCCACGTCGTCCGACCTGCCGCTCAACATTGAGTGCTTCATGAACGACGTAGACGTTTCGGGAAAGCTCAACCGCAGCCAGTTTGAGGAGATGTGCGCCGCCCTGCTGGCCAGGGTGGACGGCCCACTGCGCGGCGTGGTGGAACAGGCAAAGCTGAAGATGGAGGACGTTTACGCGGTGGAGATCGTGGGCGGCGCCTCCCGGATACCGGCCGTGAGGGATCGCATCAGCAAGTTCTTTGGCAAGGAGCGTGTGAGCGCCACGCTCAATGCCGACGAGGCTGTGGCCCGGGGCTGTGCCGTGCAGTGCGCCATCCTGTCGCCCGCCATCCGCGTCCGGGACTTCTCCATCGCCGACGTCGTGCCGTACCCCATCTCCCTGCGCTGGAACTCGTCAGTCGGCGAGACGGAGCTGGAGGTGTTCCCCAAGAACCACGCCGCGCCCTTCTCCAGGGTCATCACCTTCTACCGGAGGGAGCCCTTCTCGGTGGAGGCGTACTACAACCAGCCCAAGGAGCTGCCTTATCCCACGGCCACCATCGGCCAGTTCCTCATCCAGAACGTGTCGCCCCCCGAGGCGTCCGGGGAGATCTCCAAGGTCAAGGTGAAGGTGCGCGTCACGGGCCACGGCGTGTTCAGCGTGACCAGCGCCTCGCTGGACAGGGTCCTCAAGGTCTCCGAGGGCGAGGAGCCCTTTGAGGCTGAGCAAGCCATGAAGGACGGCGAAGAGATGTGCACGGACCAGCCGGAGGACAACAGGACGACGTTGCAGTGCGACAACGTCGGAGAGGACAAGCCGGAGACCTCGGAGGACGCGGAGGAGACGCCGGCGGAGGAGGACGGGGTCGGGGTCAAGCCGCAGGAGACGGCCAACCAGTCGCCGCCGCAGGCCAAGAAGCCCAAGGTGAAGACCAAGACGATGGAACTGCCCGTGGAGAGCACGCTGCACTGGCAGCTGGACGGCCAGACGCTCAACCTGTTCGTGGAGGACGAGGCCAAGATGATCATGCAGGACAAGCTGGAGAAGGAGAAGAAGGACGCCAAGAACAACGTGGAGGAGTACATCTACGAGATGAGGCATGAGGTGCACGGCGTGCTGGAGAAGTTCGTGGGCGCGGCCGACAGGGACGCACTGGTGCAGACGCTGGAGGCCGCCGAGACGTGGCTGTACGAGGACGGCGAGGACCAGCCCAAGACCGCCTACGTCGATAAGCTGGCCGAGCTGAAGAAGCTGGGCCGGCCCGTCCGGGAGAGGCACGCCGAGGCCGAGGGGAGAACGAAGGCGTTCGAGGACCTCCGCAAGCAGGTCCAGCGCTACGCGGTGGTCGTCGAGGCGTACAGGGCGAAGGCTGACCCGCGCCACGAGCACCTGGACGAGGTGGAGGTGGGCCGGGCGGAGCAGCTGCTGAAGGAGGCCATGGCGTGGCTCAACAGCAAGATGAGCCAGCAGAGCAAGCAGGACCTGTCGCTGGCGCCCGTCGTCAAGGTCCAGGAGATCCAGGCCTTCACCAGGGAGCTCCACGCCTCCTGTTACCCCATGCTGCTCAAGGCCAAGCCCAAGCCCAAGGTGGAGCCTCTTCCCAAGGAAGAGAAGATGGAGGAGAGCAACGGGCCAGTCAGCGATGATCAGGAGGGGACAGAGGCCAGGCCCGGAAGCCTGGAAGATCTGGAAGACCAGACCACGGAGGAGCAGATGGATACACAATAATGCATAATGGAAATATAGCAGTCTGTCTCAGCATGCTGTTCCTCTCCAGTTTTTCTTTGTCTTTTTATTTCTTGGTGACGAACATGTTTGTTTTTTGAGGGCCGCTAGCCCCTCCTATGCACAGCTTGGTGTGTGTGTGTGTGTGTGTGTGTGTGTGTGTGTGTGTGTGTGCGCGTGTGTGCGCGTGTGCACGGAATGGTCACAGTTTTGTGAGTTTGTGTATATGGGCACGGAATGTGCTCAGCTGATTGGCTTGAAAATAATTAAAGTTCATAGGTCCCCATAGCTCATTTGTTCCTCGTGAGGAGACGCATATGACGAAAGTTGTTCGGCATGAGGAGACGCATATGTGTATAAGTTTTATTACTGAACTTTTGAAAAAGTAGAAGTAGAAGGAGAAGAAAAAAACAGACAAATACAATAAGGGACCAAAAGTCCCTTCCTGCTTGGTCTCTTACAAAAACAGACAAATACTATAAGGGCCCAAAGTACCTTCGGGCTTCGCCCCTTTAAAAAACATAAAATGTAAAAAAGTGTTTGTTCCATAATGCAATTCCAATGGGGAAGCTGTGTTGTTTTTTTCACCCCATGAATGAATGGCTGATTCGGGCCACACCCCAAAATACCCGTATGTGTGAAGGGTCAAGGGTGTTGGGTGGTGATTGAGGGTTTATGGGGGTTGTGGGAGTGGGGCGGAGTTGGGCATAGAGGGTGCGGGGGGATTATGCTGGGAGAGGACTGGGCCAGTGTGGGATTCATGTAGGATGGTCTTGTGAATGGAGTTAGCAGGAGGAAGAGTATGGGATAATGCGGTTCTGAGAGGTAAGGTGGAGATAGCCCATGTAGTGATTTATAGCCTAACAGGAAGACCTTGAAGTCAGGGGAGCCAGAGACACAGAGGACCTGAGTGACATGATCATGTACCCTCAAAGTATTCTGGTAGCAATCGGGGTAAGCAAGTTGGTCACACGGGCTATAACACATTAGTCCCAAAGACACAAGTGAACAAAAAAACGTTTGGGTGAGAGGACGGAGGGATCGATTCTCCCCGGCCTGAGCTGTCAGTCCTCCCCCGCTGTCAAGTCCAAGTGTGGACATTGTAGGAAACTGTGAGCGGCCCGTACGTCGGCCCTAGCCAACCCGCAGCGTCGGCGTCATTTGTAGCATAAATGCGGAGACAGCCAACCAACGTCAGAGACCAATTCCCCACAGGATCATCAGGCTGACATCTATCAATTTGCCACAGGCAGAAACGCTGTCAGTGTCAATTTGGCAGTTAACCCTGTTTCTCTCTCCACCTCATAGAACACAGACACAATACAGAATACAACATACCAAATAAAATATTTACAAATATATACAAATACTACAAAATAAATATGGCTGGCTGTAACACATGGCCTGAGTCAAACTAGCCAATTAACCTACAGTAGTTGTGGTTAAATGTGAACGCAAGGGGATGGCAATTGCAATCCCCCAGCACCCCAAATGCCCCTGGCTGTACAGTTTCTTCCAACTAGTAGCACATGCAGCCAAGCAGCACTGCGGCTCTGTATACCTCACAGAATAAAGATCTTTGTGATCTCAAAACCTTGGCTTGCATGTCGTCTGTCCTACAATTGAGTCTGTTACAATAACATTCTAAAGACTAAAGCTGGCATAAACTCAGCCGGTTACTTAGGAACGGCAGTGGAGCAGGGCTGAGGGACGAACATGGCCAGTGAGTGTGTGTCAACTCAATTTATATAGTAGGTCCTGCACTGTAGGTCACCAGCCAACACTTCCTGTGTCCTCATGATTATGATGACGCCTTCAGAGGAGGCGCGTTCGTTTTATGAGCCCTGAACAAAGAGTAAAGTTCCCCTACACCTGAAAGTGTACTAACACAGAGTAGTAGTGCAGTATAAAACAAACGAGGTGGGGGAAGTATCGAAATGCTGTTACTGCTGGAGAGGGAGAGAGAGTGAGAGAGAGAAAGAGAGAGAGAGAAAGAAAGAAACTGTATAAAGGGCTGAATGGTTTACTTTCCACACCAGGGCAGTGTCAGATAGAGAACACGTTAAGAGAGAGAGGTATCCTTGTAAGGAGACAGACAGACAGACAGACAGACAGACAGACAGACAGACAGACAGACAGAAGTATCTGTATACTATCCAATGACGTCGTCGCTGGAGTTAACAGGCTTTCTGTTGGGCGTGGGGAGCTGGTTGCTAACGGGGATGAGCCTGACCAACGAGTACTGGAAGCTGTCCTCCGTGTCGGGCAGCGTCATCATCTCAGTCAGACAGTTCCAGAACCTATGGCGGTCCTGCGCCGAAGACAGCACTGGTGTAAAGAACTGCCGCGACTTTGAATCCCTGCTGGCCTTACCCGGTATGTGACTTAACCATTATGGTTGAGTGGAGCCCCTTTCCTGTTTTCTGTTATTGTGGGGAAAGCTTTCGCAGGACAATAGCAGCTTGTCGATCTGCTATTTTCCTGCGAAAGCTTTCCCCACTATGGATGCCGGAGTTTAAGTGGTTAATGGATATATATGGGAGCAGCAGTATTGCTGCTCCCATATGCAACTTTACTGTTGAACCTTTTTTGAGTGGTGCTAACCACTCCAACAACTGGCTTTGTTAGTACCTGTGTGTGTTTGTGCCTGTACGGGTGAGCATGGTTGCTATGGTCACTGACATTACGTGCATTACCTTGCACCACTCAGTTCACACGGGTGTGATTTTTGATAGTAGATCTGGGATGTGCATGTCTTTTAGCTGCTCTCTCACACAGGGAAGTTTAGGGCAACAGATTAGGGGACAATTTCAGTTTACATCTAATATCAGTTGCATATTTTTGAGGGGCGCTAGCCCCTCCTATATACAGCTTTTGTCCCCACAAGATTAAATGCCATTGACAATGAAGGGAAAATTTACGTCATCTTGTCCCCACACGTCTCATTTGCCATCGACAATGAAAGGAGAAATTAGGTCAAATGTCCCCAACACAAACATTAAATGCCATTGACAATGAAGGGACAAGTCATCTTGTCCCCACACGTCGTGAAAGGAGAAATTAGGTCAAATGTCCGCCAAATATGACGTAAATTTGTGGCATCAGGCAACAGGCATTCTGGTTGGCCAGTATGAGATGATGTAAGAGCGCCCCTCACTTCACACGGGTGTGATTTTTATGTAATTATATGGATATTACTTAAAATGAGAAAAGTTCTGATAATGCGGTTGTACGGCTGTATCACAGCCATCACAGTAAATACATCATAAGTGGAGGAATTTGCTACATTAGTTGTACTGTAGGTCTAATGGATATTGGCCCATAAATGTACATTGTAAATGCCTAGCATTCAAACGCTTTTCTTTGTTCTCTGTAAAGCACATTGCATTACCTTGTTGTTGAATTATGCTATACAAGTGTCTTGCCTAAAGCCTCACTTAGGGATACTGCTAGGAAATATGCAGGTTTATAATGGCTATGTGTATTTACTATTTATTATACTTATAATATACAAGAACATTGAGGAAGAGGGTTTATTTACTTAACATATAATAGGTTTATAAGTACAAAGGTGCGCTCAGTCGAGTCCTTCAGTTAGTATGCAGTGAAATGTACACTGTACCTACACAGCGATGAAAGAAGTGTGTGAAGGTGTGTGACCTCTGACCTCTATCTTCCTCCTACACAGTCATTGCCTACCAGATTTGTGTCATTCAAATGTCTCTGTAATCCACAAAAGTCTGATTGTTATGTTCATGTGAATCGAGTGCAACAATAGTGTTGCACTGGCCCACACAGTGGCTTTGCGAGTAGTCCTTTACAGGAGGAAGTATTGACATTATGACACGCTCAATATATGGCCATCTCCATATATGAAGATCACGGACACTGACCTCATCGAACCCTGGATAGCCATACATGGAGAAGACTGGATCATCACCTAGATCTGCATATATGGAGACCTCAAACCCTTAGATCTCCATATGTGACCCACCGTGAATGGGAGACAATCATTGGATTATTATTCATTTTCGTTTTTTCATGTCATGAAAGCAGGGAATCATAGCTTCAAATTGACATATTGGATGTTAAGTTTGACCCACCAGTTCTAGAGATATATATGGCTTATAGAGCAATGTCTCAGGCTTGAAAGGTTCACTTCTGTGGACCCATCTGGGAACTCTCAGGCAGACTTGATGCCCGGCCACAAAACGGCCTGGCCAATCAGCGGCAGCTAGAGGCGGGATCAAGGCATACACAGTGCTGCCTTGATCCCGCCTATAGCTGCCTGAGAGTTCCCAGATGGGAGCAGGAGGGGGAAACCCAGTGTACTCTCTGCTGCCCCATCTGGCGGAGTCAGGTTAACCTGGTATAAGAACGGTGACAAACCATATGCCAGCAGTCTCAGGACATTGATCTAAGACCTGTGTATGTGCGTATGTACATGCGTGATTGTGTGTATGTTTACTTTGCATGTGTGTGTGTATGTTAATTAGGGATGTCCTGGTGGTGTAAACTAAATACATGTACAGTACAGTACTCACTGTACTTATTAATTAATAGGTTTTGGTATTTTTACTTTCTTCAGCATTTACAAATTTCAGTAGGCTACTTTTACTTCTACCCCATTACATCTCTTTGAAAAATATTGTACTTTTTACTCCAGTACAATTATATAGGTTATAATTCGGCCATTTGAAAACAGCACATCTACAAGCTCACAGTGCGTTGTGATGCATTTAGAATGCCGAACTTTTACTTGTAACAGGGTATTTACTTGCTCAAGCAGAGCGTGCAAGTAATGCGATTGGCTGGGTATGTTGGTGTTGTCCACCGTATGTCGGTGTACTGTATATGTCGGGGTAAGAATGGTGGTTCCTTATTGGCTGTTGATGGTGACGTAACTAAGGTACGTTTCAAGGTAGGTATAAGGTCAATAACGGGTCTAAAGGATTTAGAACAGCAGTTGTAATAGACATTAGTTAGTAGCAGTACTTGCGCGATCTGCTTGCGCACAAGTAGGCCATGTATGGCCGCCGCCTACTTGTGTGCAAGGCGAAAGTTGGCACCTCGAGTGCATTTCTAGTTCTACATTGCAGTATTGATACTTTTTGAGTGGTGCAAACCACTCCAACAACTGGCTTTGTACCCGTGTTTGTTCGTACCAAAAAAACGAGCATGGTTGCTATGGTTAGCAACCAAAAAAACGAGCTGGTTGCTATGGTTAGTATGTGACGTCACTGACATCACAGATATCACGTCAGAATGTGTAGTTGCACCACTCAGTTCACACGGGTGTGATTTTTTACTTTTACGTAAAAATTGTTAATACTTCTTCCACCACTGGATGTCCTGATCAATGACCCAATATGTACACTAGAAATATCATCGATGGGGAATCCAAGCTAATACTAACGGGATATCTATTCCTCAAAAGTTGCAATGCGATAACGGAAGCCATCATTCTCACGATAAAAAGTCTCTAATCGACCTCATTGCATAATGGGTCGAAATGTTATTTCTCTGCAAATAAAGTGCACAAGATCAGTGTGCAGACTGCCTTCTTTTTACATGGTGTTGTGTGTGTCCCGTGCAGGTCACATCCAGGCCTGCAGAGCTCTGATGATCATGTCTCTCCTGGTGGGTCTGGCGTCCATCGTGGTCTCGGCTCTCGGACTCAAATGTACGAAGATTGGCAGAACGTCGGACCTCGCCAAGGGCAAGATAGCCCTCACTGGAGGCCTGCTGTTTATCCTGTCAGGTGAAGACAACTAAGCAGCACTGTGTGATCATATCGTTTAAAATGCAGGCGGTGCTTTGTTGTAGTAACATAGATACAGTTATGGTATATTGCTCCCGCCGTGGGGGGAAGCTCAGTCGCCAGGGGCGGCACAGCGGTTAAGGTTACAGATACAGAGAAGTACTGGAAAGCCCAGTCCAGACCAATGATTCGCACCCACGCAAGTATAGTGGCACCTTGTAACCGCTTTTAACCACCGCTTTTATATTACAAAGAACGACGCCAAAATTGAATCACACATTGGGTCCTAAACAAAGCGGTTTTCATTCATCGCCAAAATGCAACAGGAACATAACATCCAAACTTGGAATTGCATAATAGAGCACCTCTACTTTCACTTCTGCTCATACAGTTGAGCTGTGCAGGTATGCCTACTGTATATGTCTTAGAACAGCTATTTCC